>NC_091485.1:56929089-57085361 GCF_947461875.1 Haliaeetus albicilla
TTTCATTTGGCAAAATGAACTAAAGAAAAAAAGTGTTTCTGTGAAGGGTTAATATGGAGTTGATGATAGCTGACTTCTACTTAGTAGTTCTACCTTTGTAGACTTTCAAATACTAAAACTGTTTAGCAGTCAAAGCTGCTCTGTAATTCAGCTCAAATGTAGGATTTGGGCTAGGAGCTAGCTTTGTAAAAGCATGTCTTTTCAGGGACACTGGTTTGCTGTCAACAGAATTCCATGGGCAGATCTCCAACCAGGAAGAGGCAGTATCAGAGTCTGAGTTTCTCTGCAATTTGTACAATTATGACCTCATTCAAATTTTTCTTAATATGTCACTACTATTCTTTTCCCAGTTGTTGTTATCTTTTCTCTCAAATAAGAAACTTTCTTGATAGCGCTTCTCGATAGCTCTCAGTCAAGTTGTCAAATGTCTACTCCCAAGATTCTGTGTGCTCAAAGTTTAGGAACGTTTGAGACTTTAAGCATTTATTTATTTATTTGCTTGCATGACTTGGTCCAGAGAAGTTTAAATATAAAGGTGTTGCTTTGTTGCTGAATAGGTTCCCAAGCTGCATTACAAAGGCTGTGATGACCCTTCTACTTAATATTGCTATTTGGTTTTGCTATTATACCTTTACTCTGACTTAGTATGCCTGTTCTCGTGAGATCTCTGCTGTCATTTGTACCGAATAATTTCTTTTATGTTTTATGGCAAACTGAAGGTGTTGTAGCACAATAAATAGACTAGTCTGCAAGAATGCATTCTTCTGTATCAGTCTCAGAATGGCTGTAAATGCTAGGATAGGCCTACCCATATAGCATATGTTGTGAGAAGTTGCTCAAGGGTAAACTGTTAATTTTACTACTAGAAATCAGAGCTCTTCCTACAATGCATGAAATCCCATGTCAGAAAAATACCTTATTCTTGCTTTTGTGGATTATTTCGTATATGCTTGTTTGCATATAGTAGTTAAGGAGGCTTAATAGCGTAAACATACCTGTAATTTATTTGAAACTTTTTTTATTGACTATATACACATAGCAAAGATAAAGGCTTGAGACTGTAGAAGAAAAAAGTAGATTAAAACGCTTTAAAAGTTAAAATCCTCTTATGCAAAAGGTTGTTTTGTTTAGTGTAGGCAGTTCAATGTTAGCAACAATTTGGGTGCTAGACTTCATTTAACTGACGCTTACTGTATTGTTGCAGAACTATTTTGTGCCTATCACTGCATGTCGTGGATCACTACAAGCAGTTCTTAAATGCCTCAGGGAAAATCAAACAAATGAGTAATGTAACAAAATATAATGAAGAGTTTATGGAAGTTTCTGTTTGAGGTCTTTCGAAGTACATGTAGGGAGGGAAGGAATGTTCCTAGGTACAGTTTTTCAAAAGAAAACAAAGAACAGAAATCACTTGCACTTGTCATTGTGGACTCTGTGTGTGTGTTTGGGTTTTTTTCAAATAGTGTCTCCAGCAATAACAGAAAAGCACTCAATTTCTATTTGAGTAGTTAAGGCTGGAGGGTTTTGTTCTTCATCATAGCACCTGTTTTCCATGTTTCTGTTTTCTGTTTTCTGTCTTTACTGATTGCTGTCCTTACGAATGAGATAAATACTAGCATGTATTCTCTAATGCTCTCTATTGATGTCTGTATTCTTTGACTCTCCTCCAATTTTGACTCCAGATTTGCAGTTTAAATTTAAGCACATTTCAAGGTAAATAGAATGTGTTACTCTGCTTATATAGTGTAAAGGGGGTCTTCTCTCTGTGCTACAGTCATTGAAATTGAGTTCATACTAGAAAGATAAGATGACTAACCAACATCTGAACCTCTGTCCAGGCAAAATATAAACTCTGATACGCTTTGTTCTTTTGTTTCTGTTTTATCAGACATGGGAGTAGCTTAACACAACTGTGTGGCTAAATACAAACCAGCATGTGGCTAATGTAAGACCTGCATAACCTTGTTTAACTGGGTTTTTTTATGTTGCTACACTTAAGCTAAGATTTCACTGTTTATTTCAATAAGTTTGTTAGTGTCATTGTGTGTGTGTAAGAACTCAGATTTTTAAGCCTTTCTTACGCTGCTGGGTTTTGTGAAGGGTTTCTTCATTCAGCAGTCTGATGCACGTATTTGGGAAGATCCAATAAGCTTTACTACCTATAAAACTTAAAATCCACTTCAAAATAATATGTACTGACAAGGGTGTCAGCATTAAATTTGAAAGTCTGCCACCAGTATTATTCCCGCTTCTATGTCGCATGGCAGTATGATTGAGAAATAGTTGGCTTATTCACAGTAGACTTGGATATCAGCTGGGGACTCTTGCAGCCACTTGCTAAGTTATATGTGTAACAGAATTGACCACATAATTTTTAGGAGAAAGGCATACATAGAAGGAGAACTCATTTCTAGGAAGTTTGCTTTTAAATTATATCTTCATTAGCTTTTTTAGCTAATTCAGTTCAGCGTTCTATCAGTTGGTTTTGGTGTTTTGTTTGCTTTTTAACTAAAATTGAAAGATGCAGGCGAAGGCTAAAGTACTGCCAGAGAGATGATGAGCTGAAAACAATTGCGCTTAAAGTTCCTGGATATGATTAAAGGCATTTAGCTGCAATCTGTACTAGCGAATAGACCTGAACAGAAAAGCACAAAATTAAAGGGAAAAATAGTTCGTTTTTTTATAAATAGTAATATTTTATTAGTAACTAAAAATAGCAATTATATATGAAATGTAAATCTTTAAATGTTGGTTAAGCTCCAAAACAGGGTTGCTGTGACTATAAAATAGGCTTTGGCACAATCTGTCTACTATACACGTAGCTTTTATTTGAAAACAATTTTTTCACTCTCTGTCCTGTCCCTGGTAGGGTTCCATGTTCACTAGTTTGTTGGATGTACTGTTAGACAGCAGGATAGATAACTCTTCCTATTATCTGCCCAGGAACGTCATGAAGGAAATCATCTGGAAGTTATATCCAGGTGTGTGAAAGACAAAGATGGTTGGGAACAGCCCAAGTGAATTTACCAAGGGCATATCATGTCTGACCAAAGTGATTGCTTTGTGTGATGAGGCAACTAGCTCAGCAGATGAGGGAAGAGCAGTGCACGTTGCTTGCCTTGACTAGAGCCGGACCCTTGACGCTGTCCCAAAGCAACCTTCTTACAATACTGGGGATATGTGAACTGAATGGGTGGACTGCAAGATGGGCTGGCAAGAGTTGGCAGGATCTTTGGGCTCAAAGCAGTTCAGTATTTGTGTGTATGGTTGGTCATTTTTTGTTTGTGTTCTGTGGTGGTGGACAGTTAGGAATCCTTGAAGGATCCCTGTTGGGGCTACTGTTGTTTATAATCTGCCATCAGTGACCTGAATGGTGGGACAGAGGACAGAATGCACTATCAGCAAGCTTGGGGGCAGCAAAAGTTAAGGAAAGTGGTCAATACACTGGAGGGAAGGGCAAGGCATCATCAGAGGGACATCAAGAGTCTAGAGAAATGAATTCACAGAAACCTCATAAAGTTCAACAACAGCTAAGACCTGCCTGGGAGAGAAAGAGCCCCATGTGGCAGTACAGGGTGAGGGTTGGCTAGCTACATGGTAGTTTTGCAGAAGACGACTAAGGACCTAGGAGTGGTTGAAGCTAGTGTCCTGACATACGTGTTGAACAATGTCCACTTGTGATGGTGAAGGCTTATCACATGCCAGGTGGCAGATGAAAGAGGAATACTAGCAGGTTAAGGAAAGTGATTATTCTGTTGTCTGCAGGGCTTGTGAAGCTGCATTTGCTGTATTGTGTCCACTTCTGGCACCTGCAGTACAAGACAAAGATTGATTTGCTGGAGAGAGGCCAGTGGAGGGCCATTAAGATGAGCAGGGGATGGAAACATCTGAGGCACAAGGATTGGCAGGGTGTCCTGGTTTCAGCTGGGATAGAGTTGACTGTCTTCCTGGTGGCTGGTACGGTGCTATGTTTTGAGTTCAGTATGTGAAGAATGTTGATAACACTGATGTTTTCAGTTTTTGCTCAGTAGTGTTTAGACTATAGTCAAGGATTTTTCAGCTTCTCGTGCCCAGCCGGTGAGAAAGCTGGAGGGGCACAAGAAGTTGGCACAGGACACAGCCAGGGCACCTGACCCAAACTGGCCAACGGTGTATTCCATACCATGGGACGTCACATCCAGTATAGGAACTGGGGAGTGGGGGCAGGGAATTGCCACTCAGGGACTGGCTGGGTGTCGATCAGCGGGTGGTGAGCAATTGCATGTGCATCATTTGTACATTCCAATCCTTTTATTATTGCTGTTGTCATTTTATTAGTGTTATCTTTATCATTATTAGTTTCTTCTTTTCTGTTCTATTAAACCGTTCTTATCTCAACCAACAGGGTTTACTACTTTTCCCAATTTTCTCCCCCATCCCACTGGATGGGGGGGGAGTGAGTGAGTGGCTGTGTGGGGTTAAACCATGACACAGGGGGAGATGGGTTTGTTTAGTCTGGAGAAGAAAATACTTATGGACAACCTGATTTTTGTGTTGTACTACCTACTAGACAGGTTAGAGGGAGGAGAAGAAGAGTCAGGGTCTTCAGAGGTTCATAGTAAAGTGATAAGTGGCAGCAGCTGCAAGTTGCTGCACAAGAGGTCCTGGTTAAATAACAGGAAAATATTTTTCATGGTGAGGGTGGTTAAACACTGGAGCAGGTTTCTTGGAGAGGCTGTGGAATCTCCAGCCTTGAAGACTAAACTCGACTGGAAGGGCCCTGAGCAACCTGATCTAATGTAGGCTTAGGCCTGCATTGAGCACAGGGTTGGACTAACTGACTTTCAGAGGGTCTTTCCAACATAAAGTAGTGTATAATATTATGGAAGGATAACAGAAGACATGTAATAGAACTTTTGTTTGTTGAAGTTGGAAAATAATCCTTTCTGCTGCCTTCTGCTCAGATTTTGCATGTGACAGTATATTGGATAGTTTCCTCATGTGAGTTCTGATCGTTTTGTTGTTTATTTCCAGGTTGATTCTGAGTATTTTTGCCCACTAGCATTTCTTATTGTGGGCTGGTTAAACTGTGGTTGATTAGTTATATACACTATCAGATCAAAGCAGTCCTTTAAACTGCAGTGGATTTGGAGCCTTATTTTTACACTTGCTTTTATATCAAAGAACAGAAATTACACAACAAAAGGTCTCTTAAAGTTAATAGTGAAAAAGACAGGTTGGTAAGTTCTTTTTTTTTATATTCCCTTTTAGGATCCAGATGGAGTCCAACAGAAAGACTTGGGTGCTTCACCAGCACATGCGTGTGTTCGTCCTACAAGAGTGGTATCATCCACTTCTGAAGAGGAGGAAGCATTTACAGAGAAATTTCTAAAAATTAATTGCAAGTACATCACTAATGGCAAGGTACTTAAACATTCAGGTTTTACTGTTACTGTATGGGATGTAAAAATGAAGTACATGTAAACCAACATACAGTGAAATTTAGTTACTGATAGGTAGATGGATCAGCTTACATACATATATATGCGTGTATATATATATCCATTTTTTTATTCAGTTTCCTTTGGATTCCCAGACCAGTTGTTTCTTAGATGTGATGCAAGCAGCTAATATGTCATTTACTTGTGACAGACTTCCCCCATACTGTTAAGTGATTCTCTTGTGTTGAGGGCATGAGATCTGTTTGTTCCCTGTGTTAGTATGTCTCATAAGTAATTCTCTTATAGTGCAGAAGAACATGGCTTAAACTATAAGGAAGTATGTAGTTGGGAAGCTTCACTTCTATTTTCCTAAAGTGGAACAGTGTGAGCAGAATTAACCTCTGATTCTGCAAATAAACACTTCTGTGTTGGGTATAGTATGGTAGAAATCATGATTTTTTTAAAAAAAATTTTTATTATTTTTTTTCCTTTGAAGCGGTAGTTACAGTTCTCTCTGTCATTATTCAAACACCTCCAAGTTAGTGGTGCTTAGTTAACTTACATTCAGCTCATAGGTGCGCAGGTCTTGCACGGATTTCTAGGGACTGAGATCATGTCAAAAGCCTTTACCTCAGAATGCTTTAGGAGAAAACAAAATATATTGCTCTCCCACCCCACAGAAAAATGACTATTAGATACTTTAGTCATGAAAAATCATGCCTTCACTCAAGCTGAATGAATGCGAAGAAACTCAAAGTACTTGTAGTACTTCTCCTTCACCTGAAGCTCGGGTATGTGTATACAAATACTGTTATTTTGTGTTGCTCAGCAATAGTTTGCAGGTAAGTTACTGTGGTGGGTTGGCCCTGGCCGGATGCCAGGTGCCCACCAAAGCTGCTCTATCACTACCCCCCTCAGCTGGACAGGGGAGAGAAAAGATAATGAAAAGCTTGTGGGTTGAGATAAGGACAGAGAGGGAGATCACTCACCGATTACCATCACAGGCAAAACAGACTTGACTTGGGGGAAAATTAATTTAATTTATTACCAGTCAAATCAGAGTAAAGTAATGAGAAATAAACCCAAATCTTAAAAACACCTTCCCCCCATCCCTCCCTTCTTCTCAGGCCGCAGCTTTGCTCCCAATTTTCTCTACCACCTCCCCTGCACTGGCGCAGGGGGATGGGGAATGGCCTTTGGGGTCAGTTCATCCACGTTGTCTCTGCTGCTCCTTCCTCCTCAGGGGGAGGACTCCTCACACTCTTCCCCTGCTCCAGCATGGGACCCCTCCCATGGGAGACAGTCCTCCATAAACTTCTCCAGTGCGAGTCCTTCTCACAGGCTGCAGTTCTTCATGAGTTTCTCCAGTGTGGGTCCTTCCCATGGGCTGCAGTTCTTCATTAACTGCTCCAGCGTGGGTCCCTTCCACGGGCTGCAGTCCCTTCAGGCACAGACTGCTCCAGTGTGGGTCCCCTGCGGGGTCACAAGTCCTACCAGAAAACCTGCTCCAGCATGGGCTCCTCTCTCCACGGGTCCGCAGGTCCTGCCAGGAGCCTGCTCCAGCGCGGGCTTCCCACGGGGTCACACTCTCCTTCGGGCATCCACCTGCTCCAGCGTGGGGTCCTCCCTGGCCTGCAGGTGGATATCTGCTCCACTGTGGACCTCCATGGACCGCAGGGGAACAACCCATCTCACCATGGTCTTCCCCACAGGCTGCAGAGGAATCTCTGCTCTGGTGCCTGGAGCATCTCCTCCCCCTCCTTCTTCACTGACCTGGGGGTCTGCAGGGCTGTTTCCCTCACATGTTCTCACTCCTCTCTCTGGCTGCAGTTGCACAGTTGTTTTGTTTCCCTTAAATATGTTCTCCAGAGGCGCTACTGCTGTCACTGATGGGCTTGGCCTTGGCCAGGGGTGGGTCTGTCTTGGAGCCAGCTGGCATTGGCTCTGTTGGACATGGAGGAAGCTTCTAGCAGCTTCTCACAGAAGCCACTCCTGCAGGCCCCCCACTACTAAAACCTTGCCACGCAAACCCAATACAGTTACACTAATGATAAACAAATTAATGAGAATCTCTTAGAACTGCCTTTTTTTTTTTTTTTGTAGCTGATGGAAAGGTTTGCAGATCTGTTCAAGTCTAGACATACGGCTTTTTGACAGTACGTGTATATTGGCAAAAGCTATGTGTTAGAAGTTGGTAAGGCAGGTACTGGAAAAGCTTTGTTACTTTGTTCTACTTTGCAGTTAATTTGCTTCACTCTTTGCATTCTGTCCGTGCCTGACTTTTTTTAGGTTGATCTTAGACAAGTCATTACGTCTCAGTTTTGAGTGCTCTGATGCAAAGGAATTGAGACCTGTGAGCCTCTTAGAAATTGGCTGTACTGGAAAAATATAATCTAGGGTTAAAATTTACAGCGTATTATTTATGTGCTGTAATTCCTCAGTCAGAATATTATGGGGAGTGTTCACAGCATCTGTCTTTGACTTGCATCTTTACAGCCTATTTTCTAAGAGCTTCAAGGAGAATTCTGTTTCTAAAGAGTTGTGTAATCCACCACAGTATCAGTCTATACGTGGGGAGGTGAATGGGGAGAGAAATGAATGCTAACTTGCTCAGATTTGAGTGCTGGATTTCTTAAGTTTTACATATAATTTAGCCTTTGTGTCACATGTGGTAGGCATGTCCTCTGGCATGTTGTCTTATCCTCTCCTTGATACATTTCCTGATGATGCAGGATGATAGATCTTTACATGTTTTCTGGAGAATGCTTAAAGGATGCATCTCCTGTTTGCCGCTCTGGAAGTGATTTTGAAGCTCATTAACTATTTTATAGGGCTTCAGGTGTGAAGTCTCAGTCATCCCTATGACTGATGCTCATAAACTAAAATCTAGTGAAAGCCTCTTTTTCAATGTGTTTAATTTCACATATGCAAAAGGAGTTGCATTAAGTTAAGACTGTCTAATTTCTCACTTTTCAAGACTTGTTGTTCTGTATGTGGTTTTTGTCACACCTGTGACTTCCTGGACAAGCACACAGGAATTCTCTTGAGATGTGGTGGCTGGAATGTGGAAACAATTGCTCTAGTATTTGCTGTCTGTTGTCTGGTTATGGCTACTGTTAAAGGCAGGGTGTTGGGCACAGTAACAGGGTGGTGTGAACATGCCACATCCTGGTCAGACAATAAATCAGTGTAACCAATGTGCTGCAGTCACACCTTAACTCACTGTTAATTGTGTATGTAGGCATGCCCTTTCTTGCAGCCACACTGTGCACTTCTTTTCT
The DNA here is from genome assembly GCF_947461875.1 of Haliaeetus albicilla. Classification (NCBI taxonomy): domain Eukaryota; kingdom Metazoa; phylum Chordata; class Aves; order Accipitriformes; family Accipitridae; genus Haliaeetus; species Haliaeetus albicilla. Next base: position 56,937,791 of record NC_091485.1, read on the forward strand.
ACAGAAGTGTGCTGCTCTTTTTTCATTCTTTGCACTGTTCATGGAAGGCAGAAAAAGGTATCTTAAACAGTCTGCTTGATTGAAACTGAAACTGATAGAGGAGCTTTGAAATTCTTTGTCCTTTCCTATGCTTGCTTGTTTACTTGCCTTGTTTTGAAAAGTAGTAGGTAAAGGAAAATTACTAATACTAAGGCTTAAAAAAACTAAACAAACAAAAAACCAAAACACCAGCCTGGAAATATGGACACAAAAAGGACAAACACATTGTTCATGAAGTGAAAAACAGGACACTGACAAGGTTCAAAACTTATACAAGAAACAAAGAATAAAAGTAAATTGTTATCTTCATGTGAGCTACAGTTTTTGTTCTACCTTATGTGTTCAAGAATGTAATGGAATTATGTAGAGGTAACTTCTGTTTGAGAACTGCTTGTCAGAAGTCCTCTCAAACCTTCTTAAATGTGTGTTTTACTGAACTGCCTAATCTTAATGTTTGGGCTCACCAATGTCATAAAGTTTGGCTCTAATCCTCCCTTTATAATGATTGTTTGAATTTCTGTCTCAGATATTGTATAGGATTTAGAGCTCCTACTTCCTGAGGTTTAAGGAACTGTAATGGAAAGAAGTTAAAACTGATTCAGAACTGAATATCTGCATGCAGGTGCAGTTTAATCTAATTTCAATGCGCATGTTTTTGTTTATCTGGATTAATATTTTGTGGACCAGCTTTAAGACTGAAGGGATCTATTTTTAATAGCCTAGTGTGTCTATACAGTTTTCAGTAATAAAGTGGCTTGACATTTCTGCTTGAGGCTGTTAAATCTGAACTTCACCTGAATAGAAGTTCACTTCACATCTTTAGAATCTTTCTTACATACAGGAAACTTGAGTTCTAGAAGTGGTATTTTGGTGAGTTTTGTTCAAGAACCAGACCTTCCTGTAACAATATCATGTTGAACTACGTAGTAGTTACATGCAGAGTCTAATTTTTACTTCAGTTTCATTGACAGTGTTATTGATACTTTTGTCCTCAACAACTCGTTAGAAGTATGGTCCAAGAGAAACAAGTCACAGGTTATTTGGTGGAAGGTGTCCTAAAAAAACCTGTTTCCCACAGTCCTCTATCAACAGTTGAGCTGCTTATAAACTTTTTTATTTTAACCCCCCCCCTCCACTCCACCCCCCCCACCCCCCCCAACTAGAAATTTAGGAGCTGAGAGCAAATACTAGCAGTGTACTGGAGTCATGTAGGAGTTTGGGCAATGGCATGCACACTACAATCTTTTTGCTTATGCTTGTGCACTGATTTGCTGATCTGTCTCTCTTTAGCTACATTATTGGTACAAATAATTTTTTTGAAGACACTTTGAAAACTGAATTCATATAAAATAAAGTCAAAGAGCAGTTCTAAAATGTTCAACAAATATTTGATTATCATTGAAGGGATCTGTGCTGAAGACACAGCATAACAGAGCATGACCACAAAGGAGAAGCTGGGTTCATCTCCTTGTGTTGATATGGGTAAGTGATGGCATAGGAAGGGCTTTACTTAGTAAGCAAGCCCCCCATGCTATTTTTTACTCTGAAGAATATATTCACACTGAAGATATCTTCAGCAGCTCAGCTAGGCCGTAGAGGGAGCTTTGGAACTTTCTCCCTGCTACAGAAGCAAGAAGATTATATGGGGAGTAGACTTTAGGCTCTCAGTCGTCTTCAGTACTTGTAAGATAGCAGGGGAATAGCAGGGGAGGTTAGGTTATCAAAAATAAACCACTGAAGTATGCTGTAGGGTTTTTTCCTGGCATCAGTGTTGTTACCCATTTCTGCGTATTCTGTTGAACAACTATGACATCTGCTGCCATAGTGCATAAATGTGTATGAGTAACTAGAAAAGTTTTGTTCAGAGCCTTAAATGAGTGCATGGTACTAAAATGCTCAAGAGTTCATCATTAGCTTACTCTAAGACAATAGTTCTGAAGTATATGTGTCGTAGGAATGCTAACATAGAAGTCTGTCTGATCCATAATGGTAAACCAATAAGGGAATTAAGTTTCAGGTACTCTCCTTTAAAGAGGATATGTTATTTTTGTCTTTACTTATGCAAAACTGTGGTGTTAGTTCTTAAAGGCTGGAGCTGCTTCCATCTTTCAGGGAAGACTAGCATAATGCTATAAGCAGTTCTTGACCAGTCGTTGGCTAGATGCATGTATGCTCCCACTTACATGTTTTGTGCTGATGTTATCCTTTTTTTTTCCTCACAGAATCAATAGCACTTGGTTTCTGTCCATGCCAGAAACTCCATCTGTTGAGTAATACATGTTTGACAGGTTTTAAGGAAGCTCTACTCCTGCAAACAAGTTAGAAGGTAGTGAAGACAGAAGCCATTTGTCTTAAAGAGAGTCACAGAAATAGTTAGAGAAGGTGGCAGAAACACTGGCATGTCTGAAAAAGAATAATTTAAACTTGGGACCAAACAAAATGTTTCTTTATCTGGCTCTTACCTGAGCTTTACCAAGCTACTTAGGTTAACATTCAGTGATTGTTGGTAATAATAATAAAAAAAAAGACAGAAATATTAATGATGTTTAGAGTATTATTAAGAATCTCATTTCTAGCCTGTAAATTTGGGGCAGCAGTTCTTCTCCAGAAGCACCCTGAAGTGTTCAGGTAGTAACTGTGGACCATATCAAGTAACTTGTGAGCCAGAAACCTATCGGTCTGTCTCCTGTCACCTTTAAGTAGATAACAATGCAATAGGTCATCTCTTGTTGAGGCACTATAAAGCTGTGTTTTCAAGACACCTGTATAATCTTTCAGTTGCTTATAGTCAAGTGAAGTGTTTGATCAGCTGCTTAGTCAAGTACACATAAAAGCCTATTAGTTCCAAAGGTTTAATTCTCTATTTCTCTATCAGTGTAATAAATTTTAAATGGAATTACACTTTGAGATTAATTTTTAGGCTGAGTATTTCCTTACTGGTGTGAGGGTTTCCTCTAAGACCAAGATAAGCAGCAGCTAGGTTTCTAGCTGTGTCTTTGCTTGAGACTGCAGAGGTAGGCTTTAGAATCTTCCATATGTGTTGGGGACAACTGCCTGATAGATTGGTTTTTCTGCCATCAGGCAGGTCATTGTCAGACTGTTCTAGGAAGCTTCCATTTGCAATAGAAGGTCTCTTAAACTTGTTTTCCTTATGTAGTCAGTAGTCTTGCACGCTTCTTCGGCTAAATGTTTGCCTGCAGAAGATTATATCTACTGTTCCTCAGTGTCCGAGTCTAAACACCACAAGGTACTATACAATTGCTTTAAATGCATTCAAATTTGCCCTGGAAACAGACTTCTGTCCTGCATAGGATGATGTTTCTTTAAAATATTAACAAGCTTGGTGTGGGGGGTTTGGGAGGGGTAAGTTGATATTTTCTGAACTGCTAAAATTGAGGCTGAAGCAAGATAACTGAAATGAGAAGATGTGCAGCTGGTTCTTCATGCATGTTATTCTAATGTTGTGACTCTCTAGTGTTCAGATAAGCAATGTAAAATTGACTTAAACTTTTAACTTATTTTGCGATAAAATATTCTTTAACCACTTTTTGACCTGGACTGCCAGCTGAAGCAGTATTTTAGCTTGCTTTCAAGAGCACAGATAAAGCATTGGATTTTTTGTTCAATAAAACCATGGACCTTGTTGACATGAGTGATATGTCAGTTGTAACAGCTCACCCCTTGATAGAAAAATGTCATCTCCTTTTATTGCCTCAAAAGCTTTAGCACTTTCTGTGTACTTAATTTATCAAGGAAGGTCAATGAAATAGTGAACAAGTGAAGACAAAATCTTAGTCTGGAATTGAAGAGTTCTCCAATGAACTTGATTACTGATTGCTTCTACTGAGTAATACATAATTTTACAAGTTGGTGTTGAACACTTAAATCCTTCAGCTAGAGCAGTCATACAACCTTACTTTTTTTTTTTTCCTCTCCAGCCTGACTGTTCTGAAGATGCACATGCAACATGTGGGCAGTGAAAGAATAGAACAGAATATTTCAGTTGGAAGGGACCTACAATGACCACCTAGTCCAACTGCCATCAAGGCTATGGCCTTGACTTTTGGGTCAAATCTAGAGAATATTAATAAAAGTCCATTTTCGTGTGTGGTCATTAATGAAAGAGCTCAGATTTAGAAATTATGCTGCTTTTTTGCATTGTGCACTGAATTTATGGAAGTAGTATTTGTTTAAAGAGAAGCAATTTGTTCTTCTGAGTAGACTCAGTGACTTTTGCAGTCATGTTAAATTTATTTTCTAGACTACAGTGGATATAACCAAATAGACTTCTGTCAACAGTCATCCTCTTGGAGTTCCTTTTTGCACCTTGAAAGTCTATTTCCACAATACAGTGCTGGGAAAGAAATGCCAGTGACAGTTTTGTTTCAGTGTCTTAAACACCTTGGAATTATGTAAATATCTTCTGCTAACTTTAAAGTCTTTAGCGTATGTTTGTACTCTAAAATGCACATATAAAACCTGACTAGGCACATAATGACTAAGGGGACTTAAGTATAGATGCTTGAGCTGCTTTTGAGACTGTTTTCATTTTTCCATAATAGTGGTACCATTGGTCATTGCTGTAGACTTCAATACTATTTTTGGTTTGTTTTTTATAACTTGCAATTTTCTGCTCACTATATGGCATCTTTTTCTACCATGAAGGTCATCAACCATCACAGTGCTGGGATCAAATTTCTGGAATTGGGAAGGACTGTAGTTGTATTTCATGCTGTGCTGATATGTCGTCTTAAAACAAAACTGAAAACAAACAATCCCCCCAATACACAATGTTTGTAATCACTGTGAACATTTTATCAGTGAGCTGGATATTTATTCAATTCCTGATAAGCTTCAGCAGCACATGAAGCAATTCTTTTGTGATTCTTGCACAGAAGTTTTGAATGTCTTTCTAAATTTGTAAAGTCCTTAGGATTCAAGATCTGTAACTGAAGGATCACTTTCATCCTACTTAAAGCTAGATTTCCTCTAGTTCATAGTTTTAGCTCAAACTCTACTGTTCTAACAGTTTAATGAATTTCCATAGTAGGCAACTGGTGTTGATGTTTGTGTGAGTTTCTAATGCTTAAAAAAAACCTAAAATAAAAATCAATCTATTGTAAATTAGCTTGGTATCTGTATTGTGTAAGAACCCTACAGCTCATAGTATATCAGCTTGCTTTAAACTTTTTCATACTAGAAGTTTAAAATCTAATTGTGTTCATGTACTGCAGCAGTATCATTGTGATTAAATCCATCCAGAGCTGCATCTTGTTGCAGCTGCATCTTTAAAAATCTTTAATATTTTTAATCTAGTTTCATTCTATAAATGTATTTGTCCTATCAGTCAACAGGTCCATTAAGTTAGAATGACTTGTATCAGATACTGCTGTTGCTTTTCTGTAAAGAAAATGAAGATAAATGATGGTTTTGGAAGATCGTTCTTTTTTTGTTCTTTAATTAAATAGTAGAAAGTGAGAAGAGTTAAGAGTCAGGTTTTAGACAGTGCTTGAAGTTTATTGCAAAACTAACTATAAGCTCTGTGGTTGTCTAGGAAGGATGTATCTTTACCTCAGAGGAGCTGCCTAGCATATCCTTTAGGGTGTGAGGAGGTTGGTGTTTTGTGTTTTTTTTTTTTTTTCTGGTTGGCGTGGCTTTTTTTTTTTCTCCACTCAACCCAGCTATTAAGTATCTGTAAGGAACAATATTGTTTTATTTTGGGAAAGTAGGTGGCATTAATTTGCTTCCCCAGAAAAATAGTTATGTTTCTAGGTGACTGCAAAACATAAGAAACTGTATAAAGTTGCTTAAGTATAAAGATGCTTTAAAAACAAATTAGAAAACCCTTTTTTTCCTACAAAAAAATTGAGAGTAAGCTGAAATATGAAGGAAAAAATTTACCACTTCTTTTCCCTCTCGTTTTAGGGTACAGTCAATGGTGTGCTGCTAGTGACGCCAAATAATATAATGTTTGATCCTCATAAAATGGATCCTCTGGTCCAGGAGAACGGCTGTGAAGAGTATGGCATCATGTGTCCAATGGAAGAAGTGATGTCAGCTGCTCTGTATAAGGAAATTGTGGACAGCAAAATTAAGGATTCGTTAACCATGTAAGATAGGATAGTATTTATAAAGCTTTAAGTAAATATGAACTGTAGCCATATTGCTGACCATACAAAGCTACCAAAACCACATTTTCTTCTGTTGTTTTCCTTTTTAAGAACATCATCAGATAGGCTTAGAAAGACCACTGAGAAAACTTACGTTACCTTAAGCTTTCACATTCTATATACTATATAGAATAAATCCTTTTCTATATAAATGGATTCTAATTTCCTCCAATAGTCTCTTTTAAAAATCAGTGTATAGCAAGAGGTACCACACCACTTCCTCTTCCCCTGCCCTGCTATGAAAACAATAACAGATGTGTTTGATTCTTCAGCAATTTAAAAACTGATGTACAGAATAGCAGAGTCCAACTGAAACAGCTTTAGGTGCAAGTCTTTATTGTTTACCACTTTCCACTTGCTTCTCAAACTCTTGTTGCTCTGATAAATGGTTGTAAGACTAATTTTCTGAGACTTGTATATATTTTTATGGTATTAGGAGTATATCTTTTCCCTTTTTGGCCAGGGCAGGAGCTGTATGTTTGCCTTTGGGTCTAGCCTTGTTGGGGGTGAACAGAATGAATTTGGATCAGTCAGCTTTAATTACTGGTGTTTAGCGTAGTAGGCATTTAAAACTGACTTTAAACAGCATTATGAAAAATCCTTGTTCTGTTCTGTCTGTTACCTAATTTTTATACTGTCCTCAGAAATAGGATAAATTCTAACATCAAAGCTAAAAAGGATTTTTTTTAAAAAAAGCCATCTTTACCTATCACAGCCCATAAAGCACAAACATTTGCAGACTACTTTGACCATCTAACTGCAGGGAAGTGGACTCCTTTAACCAAGGTAGAATTGTCTATATGTATGGGAGAGTAAAGCTGCTTGCCATTTTAAATAAAGTGTAGAGATACTCAGTAACTCTGAAAAATGTACTTTTACAGTTCTTACAGGTAATATGCTAAGCACATCTTTCTTGATAATCTTAAATATCTGGACAACCAGAAGAAATAACTTGTCTCATGCTATTTTTAAGCTCAGTTTCAGCAGAGACCTGATAGTAAACTGGTATCTTGGCATCGTCTTGTTTGCTGCCTGAAGTCATGCATTTCCTTGAAAGAGCAACTAATATACGTATTACTGTAGTAGTACTTTTGGGGCTTTTGATGTAGAATGATGATGCCTTCAGCATGATTGCTTTCTGGAAGTTCATTTTCCAGATTGAGTTTTACAAAGTTGCTCGTAGTTCCTACTTCAATTGATGCATAGTGCAAATAATGAGATTATGAAAATTAGATATTTCTTTTAATCTGCCTGTTTGAATCATACCATTGCAGTTGCAAAACAAGTCTTTTTCCTAGCATATTTAGTTTCTTAATGACTTACTGTTGACTTACAAATGTACCTTTCATGCCCTGTTGATTTTTGTGGTCTTGTAGCACATGCATTTTCTGTTTTTTTATAATATAAATGAATATGGAATGAAAACATGTCTAGTAATAAAAGGTCACACTATGCGTTGAGCCATGAATGTCCAATTTTTTGATTTATCTTTCTTGTCAACTTTATAAACTATTACATGGAACACGAACTTCTAGCATTTTCTTCAGTCCCAGCACTTTTGTGCCTTAACCTTATCAAAATTTGAGGCATGTTTGTAAATTTGGGGGAAAATAAAATTCAAATTTCTTAAGTCTGTAACCAGAACTCCCAATAGCTACAGCTAGCTCTGACAAGACCTGTGTGTCTCGAGGTATTTGAGACTTAAATCATGTTTTTTCCACTATTTGTTTTTTTCTAAATATTCCATTGTTATAATTAACCCTCTTTCTCTCCCAATTTTGCCAACTGTCAAACCTGTTTAAACTTGGAAAAACAATCTGAATACTGAAAATAAGATTATTGGTATAATAGAAACTGATCACAAAACGAACGGATTCTTTTCTTCTTAAAACTGCAATTTCATGTTGTATGGTTTTTATATATAAGCCACAATCTGTGCTGAAACTGGAAAGAAATATATCTGAAAACATACAGATTTTTTGCGCATTTCCTGAACTTTAGGTTGTGCTTGTCCAAAAGCACCTATTACCAGCATAATCCTGAAAAATTAAGGAAATGGTCCAGTCTAATAGGTGATAAATCCTAAACTCTAATCCACGTGCTTTGTAAGCAAAATTACTACATAAGCACAAGCTTAATACCAGCTTCATGTTAACGCTTGGAGAAGAGAGTGTATATGCTTTGCAAACATCCTGAATTTTAGTGATGTCTCAGTAATGTCAGTAATGACCTAACTGAATAAAAAGCTTTGTAGAAATGGTGAGTGGATTTATCCTTCTTCAAGATGGGAGATTAAGGTATGAGCTTCTTAAAAGCATTTGGTACTAGATAATGGAAGATGTGCTTGTGGTAGCAAGGGAGTTGGCACTGAGAACTCTAGTAAAAAGTATGTTTAAACATGAGATTTTTTTATGAAGGTTGTATACTACTCAGTTTTTTTGGCAACACTGGAAAAGCTTGAGCCATGTAGATATAGTTGAGCATGCTCACAGTCGCCTTGTAGTCCTCCTTTTCTAAAACTCATAGAATTTCTGGTTAGCTTATTTTGAAAGGCAGGTTTGAATAAGATTACTTGCTTTGCAGAAAGGAAGTTCTTTCATGCTTGCCTTTTTTTTTTTTTTCCTTACACTATTTATGAGCATTTCATGTCTGCTCTTTAAATTGTTCAGTTGTACCAAGTAGTTTGGGATTTATTTTGCTTAACAGAGGTATCCTTGAACTTAGGTACCTGACTGGTGAAGACACTAATCTTTTAAGTATTTCCCATGGGCAGAATGGTAATATCTACCTTGGTGGTTCCTGTTCTGCATTGACTGGCTGAGATAGTTAAGGTTAGACAAGATGATTTCTGCCATTCATTTCTTAAGAGTGAGCTAGGTGTCAACTTCATAATAGGGTAGGATAGGTATATAAAATTGTACTGGCCTCTTTCGTAGATAAAGCTTAAAAGATTTTGGAGGATTTCTGCCTTTTAGAGATTATGATTGTATGTAGCTTTTTGTTGGTTTTCCCCTGTTTTTTTTTTTATTTTATTTTTACACTCTAAGCATCTCAAACAATCTTGTTGGTTTCATAGGAGAGCTTCTACTTGCAAAAGTAATGCCCTGAAGTTGGGAGGTCCTATCTATGTCATGCTGGCCAAAGGTCTGCCATAAGCTTACTGTTAACGAGAACATATTTTATGCTTGTTTCTTATTACTGATGCTCTGAATTAAGTTTTTTTAATTTGTTTCTTTTCTTTTTTTTTTTAAGAGCACCCTTAAATTTTTTCAGCATTAACCAAAACTTAGTAAAGAAAAGAGCTTGACAGAAAATGCACCTGCTATAGTAACATTCTTATTTCCTCAACAGAGATGTAGAACAGCTGTCTGTAAGGGAACTTTGCCATTCCAAGAAAGCTGCAAAGAGCAATACAGATGAAATGGATTCCAGGATTTGGGATACAGGCAATGACAGTGCTAGTACTGCCCCGAGGAGCACAGAGGAGAGTCTCTCAGAAGATGTCTTCACAGAATCAGAACTCTCTCCAATACGTGAGGAACTTGTTTCCTCAGACGAGCTTCGACAAGACAAATCTTCTGGAGCATCATCAGAATCTGTCCAAACAATAAACCAGACTAGTGCTGAATGTTTAACAATCATTTCAGACTCAAATGAAGTTGCCAGTGACTTAAAACCCAGTGCTGAAATGGTTGTAAATGTTAAACAGTTTGGTACCCACAGCTTAGGTTTGGAAAGTTCTGAAATGTCTATAAAGGGGGGACAAGAACCTAGTGAAAATATTGCAGATATCCTCCAGCAGTCTTTGCAAGGATCACACAGTAGTGAAGAGCATGACAAAGAGGCAGAAGTGGGTAATGATCAAGATTCCTCATTAGGAAAAGAACGAGAAGGAGAGAGTAAGATGGCAGAGGAAAGTCCATGTTATGAAGATACCACAGATTCTCAAAAGAAAGAGACAACTAGCAAAGGAAAAGTAGCGAGAGGGCAAACGCAAGACTCGGAGACAGAAGTTGAGGAACTCCGCAACCTCTGGAAGACCCACACTATGCAACAAACCAAACAACAAAGAGAAAACATGCAACAGGATTCACAAAAAGAAATTGGTCAGAAAACTGTGACTGCAAGAGATGGGCGATTAGAAGGTGAGTCAGTATTTATGTGTTAGTGTTCAGATTTACAGTGTATGTCCCTCCAGCTTATCAGAATTTTCGTTATTTTTCATTCTGTAGAACATGTCTCCCCATATATTGGTTGTATTTCTCATTGGCTCGAAGATATGCTTAAGTTATACTGTATAGAAACCAGTGAGGAAAATATTGCTCAGGAAAGTGAAAACAGAGATACTTTTGTTACTGTCATTTTTCTTCACTGAAATTGTATTTATGAACATATTAAAAGACAGTATCTTTTCAGGGGAGTTTTAAATGAACCTGTAAAATTAGATCCATGATGCATTGGTCACTGTAGAGCTCAAAATTAAGTGTTCCTTAGCAGTCAGCTAGCTGTCACTTAAATTTTGCTCCCAGTATACATGTGTATGAATGAATTTCAGGGAATGAATTTCATCTTGTTTATAGCACGTCTATCTTGTGGTTAAGGTTTATAACATGAACAACAAACACTGGAGGCTTAACGCTCTTTTATACTTTCAGAACTTTGTTTCGCTTGCATCTTGTCATACTTCCATGCTGACTAGAACAAGGTTGTGCGGTGACTGAATTAAGCGCTTAAGCTATCTGGACAAGATTCCCTTTATTTCACAAAAGAATCCAACTTACATATAGTTCAACAAAGATCTAGAAAGAACTAACAGCATACAGCCAATACTACTAACACAGGAGCGTATATCTGGCTCAGCTGGGATGTTTGCCAGTCCTCAGAACAGTTAAAGATAAAAACATTCCATACCCATACTCGTGACTGTCTTCAGCCACATCTTCCCAGGCCTACACAAGGCCATCCTCCAGCCTGACCTTGTATAACTAGTTCTTCAAAGCTTGGCAGACATGCAGCCCAACAAATTCTAACGGTCACCCTTGAAAACAAATGCCAGGTGTTCCAAGCTGCTCCCACATCTCCCTCTTTTTTTGTTTAGGAACATCAGATTCACGAGGGAGGCATCAAGGACTCTAGCTTCGAACTGATGCAATCCTCGTACTGCTCCTCAGATGATTCTGATTGCTGCAAACACACAAATGATTAATAACCCTCCAATAACAATACAGATTCAGATACACAGATTTAAACCTTCAAACCATGTTTTTGGATTTAACCATTTAACACTATTAGACAATTCTTTAAAAAACACCTTATTCTGCTAATTTTATATATTTCCCATTTGATCTTGTAATATCTGTGCAAGATCTTAGATATCTCCTGCAATATTAGTAGCAAACGCACCTTGCAAATGTGCCTTCACCTAATTCCAATCTCATACACTTTCATTCCTTTGTAAAGGAGTTACACAGAGCCCTTGTTTTTGAAATTCTCAATTACAATGTAATTTCATTCTATTTTGTAATGCACTTTGTCTCTATGTGATGGATTGATCCTGGCTGGACACCAGGTGCCCACCATAGCTATTCTATCACTCTCTTCTCAGCTGGACAGGGGAATGGGAAATGAGGTTTGCGGTCAGTTCATCACACATTATCTCTGTCGCTTCATCCTCCTCAGGGGCAGCACTCCTCACACTCTTCCCCTGCTCCAGTGTGGGATCTCTCCCATGGGAGACAGTCTTCCACAAACTTCTCCAGCATGGGTCCTTTCCACAGCGTGCACTCCTTCCGCACTGGAGCAGTGTGCTCCTGGTCCCCCACGGGGTCATAGGTCCTGCCAGAAAACCCGTGCCGTGGGCTCCTCTCTCCACAGTTCTGCAGGTCCTGCCAGGATCCTGCTCCAGCGCAGGCTTCCCATGGGGTCACAGCCTCCTGCAGGCACCCACCTGCTCCGGCGTGGGGTCCTCCCCGGGCTGCAGGTGGAGATCTGCTCCACCGTGGACCTCCTTGGGCTGCAGGGGGACAGCCTGCCTCACCATGGTCTTCCTCACAGGCTGCAGGGGAATCTCTGCTCTGGTGCCTGGAGCATCTCCTTCCCCTCCTTCTTCACTGACCTGGGGGTCTGCAGGGTTGTTTGTCTTACATGTTCTCACTCCTCTCTCCGGCTGCTGTTTCTGTGTGTTCCACTACCACTTTTCTCTTCCCCCTCTCCAGCTGTTTTTTTTTTCTTTGGGGGTTTGGGTTTTTTTTGTTTGGTTTTTTTTTTGTTTTGTTTTGGTTTGGGGTTTTTTTTGTACACAGAGGCACTACCACTATCACTGATGGGCTCGGCTTTGGCCGGTGGCAGGTCTGTCTTAGAGCCAGCTGGCATTGGCTCTGTCAGACATGGGGGAAAACCTCCACCAGCCCCCGCAGAAGCCACCCCTGTAACCCCCCACTACCAAAACCTTGCCACACAAACCCAATACAGTCTAAGCCAAATTACCACTGCTTCTGAAGCATCCAGTCATTCTAGTATTGTTGATCAATTTGTACCTGGGTATTCATTTCAGCTGTAACATTTTTTTTAATACATTAGCTACTGTGTGAGCATCTGAACGGATTTCACAAGCGCCATGGTAGCAACAGCAGCAGTAGCTGCAATAATGGTAGCTGATATTATAAAGGCAATGAGCCATCCTATAAATTGTTGTGGGTGACTAATTGTCTGCTTTAAAAGCCTTGATAATTGACTTAATCCTGATTCCCCTTCCCGTGATTTGGTCGTATTTACAGGGATCCACAATTCAGCACGACGTCACATTGGCATGATTACTGTAAGACTTGGTTCAGATATATTCTTATGAGTAAAACAGCTAAAATACCAAGGTTAATTCAGATTAGTTTCAAAAGCATGGTTATGTAAAGCGATATCTACAAATTGAGCTGCTACAAAAACATAAGGATGTGAAGTACATCACTGAATCTTTGTGATTCTGTGTGAGGTTCAAACTTATACAAGGAATGGTTTTTTATACAGTCACCGTAGCTTAGGCGCAACACCTCCAGTGGGCCCAATAAAAATGCTGCGCCTGAGCCACAGTGACCCTGCGAAGAAAAAAGGATCAGAATTCTTACAATACTGTTGCTGGCCACTATTGCCGGGTATGCTAAAAAAGGTATTCTTTGGAGTAGGATACATGTTGCATCATCACGCTAGCTTGTTGTTGCATTCTCTTCAAATGTCCCTGTGTGATAGCTTTTTCGTTCTTGATGCACCGCTTCCTCCTCATTCGTTTCTCCTCTTTCAAATTCAGAGTATTCATCTGCGGGATTGGGTTGTCCGAGTGGTTTCACCAGCTCATGATATGGCTTCACGTGTTTAGCTGGAATCCACTTGGTTCCTGTGGGAAGAAGAACACAAGCATACCCTCGCCCCCAAGCGATTAGTTCCACAGGTCCACTCCAGCCAGGTCCACTAAAAGGATCTTTATACAATACTTTAGGTCTTTGTGAAATAGAATCGGGAGTTTTAAAATGCCGCTCTATTGCCGTGCTGGCCATTAAGTCTGGTGAGCGATTTAAAAAATTCAAAGTATACATAGCATTATCTAGCTGTTTTTGTGGTGGCATATTCCCCCTTTTTTGTTTATGTAACATAGACTTTAAAGCATGATGCGCACGCTCAAGTATTTCTTGTCCAGTAGGTGAATGTGGAATCCCTGTCACATGGGATACCTGCCACTGTTGCAAAAATAATTGGGTAGATTCAGCTACATACCCTGGACGGTTGTCAGTTTTAATGGTTTGAGGAACCCCCATAGTTGCAAAGCATCGTGACCAGTGTTGTTGAACATCACGTGCCCTTTCTCCAGAATGAGCAGTAGCACAAATATAAGAGGAAAAAGTATCAATAGAAACATGCACAAATTTCAAGGAGCCAAAGGCAGATACATGTGTAACATCACTTTGCCAAATGGCATTAGAATGTAAACCGTGTGTGTTAACTCCAGTGCTCACTGCATCAGAAGTAACTCTTTGACAATCGGGACAAGAATGAATTTTATCTTTAGCCTGTGCCTTTGTCAAATTTTGAATTGTGTTGATTCGCCCATGATATCCTTTACTACAGTGAGGGCACAATTGATTTGGAGGTTTATCATGTTTGGATTTCTGTTGTTTAGGACATTGCTTAGCCATACGTCCCAATTTTCCACACTCAAAGCATGTCACAGTAACTTTGAGTTCAATTAACATTTAGTTGTCGTGACAGTGCAGCAGCTAACATGTTAACTCTATGAGTGTCTGTCCCTACGTTTTGACGTATCTTAATATATTCCCCAACGTCAGTAGCTCTTCCTCTTAACAGTTTTCAATACAGCCTGACAGTCTGTATTTGCATTCTCATAAGCCAATTGAAATAACACTTTTGTAGCTTCCGGATTTTCTACCTGCCGCACTATCGCGGCTTGAAGGCGATCAATAAAAGATGCGTACGGTTCTTGAGAGCCCTGTCATATAGAGGCAAATGAAGCGATACCTTGCCCAGTTTCAGGTACACGTCGTAAAGCCATAATTGCAATACGAGTAGCTTGATCGAAAACTTGCTTTGGCAAAGCAGCTTGTGCCTGAGGTGTAATGTAAGGGCCTGTTCCTTGTAACATATTTTGATCTGTAAGTATCCCTGATGACAAGTTGTCCATAATTTGTTCCACTTACAAATCATTGTATTCTAATTGCCATACAGAATACTGAGCAGAAGTCAACACAGTTTTCATAAGCAATTTCCAGTCCCAAGGAGTCATAGTATAAATGCTTCCAATTGTTTCCACTAGTCCTATTGTAAATGAATTGTGTAACCCATTTTCGCAAATTGACTTCTGTAATTCTTTTATCATTTCATAAGGTAAACCCTCATGCTGTGGTGGATTATGGGAAAAGTAAACATAGTATCTCCTTGCTGTAGAGCTTTTTCTCGACAGTGTCGCATCAAGCTATTTGTATTTTTTCCCAAATCATTAAGTGAATCAACACATTTAGCATCAAAGTCTGTTAAAGGCGGAGCTGAAGGCACTCTAGTTTTTTCTCCGCACCGCTGTAAAGCAGGAGCCACAGGATTAGACAGAGGCATAGAGCTAGAGGGATTAGTAGGAGAAGGAGCTACAGGTAGCGCAGCACAGCCGGGTTCTGTTTTTAAGTTCTGCAAACCCTGGAGAGGGAGTACCAGACGACTGGGGTGGGGGCGTGGGGGACGGCGCTGGCTGCGGCAGGCAGCGGCGGCGAAGCGGGTGCGAAAGGGGCGGCAGGCAGCGGCGGGGACCTGTATGCGGTGGTGAGGGTCGGCGAGCCCGCGCTGCCCACCCGCTGCCTGCCGGCGGGGTGAGTGCCGTAACGGTGTTAGTGCAGGCGGCGGTGGAGGTAACGAGGGATATAAATCCGGCTCTCTTTCAGAGTCCACCCTGCCTGATGCAAAAGAATTATTATCGGAATCAGAATCCTGCTCGTTAGCGGCCCGCTTACAAACTGTCTCCTCAAAAGCAGTATCAGGTTGTATTGATATGATTTTCTCTGCTGGCTGTAAATGCACCAGCGCAGTATAAATAAATTTCCATGTCACAATTAAATTTTCTGATACACCGAATGCCAAAGTTTTTTGCGTTTGTAAATGCTCCCCGACTCTTTCCCAAATCTTGCTATCAAAAGTTCCCTCTGTGGGAAACCAGTTACAATTATCCTTTACCCATATGAAAAGCGAAGCTATTTGTCCCTCTGTTGTTTTATACCCAGGGGCCCGTAAAATCTGCTGCAAAACGTTTAAGTAGAGCTTATGCTCCTGAGAAACCGATTGCCCCATGCTACCGCAATCTTGCAACTCACCCGTTCCGCAGGGGTTGCTGTTACCTATTTTCTCGAAGTCGTGGCCACTTCTTCAAAACTCTCCCCATTAGGTTGTGTGGTCTCCGCAGTGAAGGGGAATCACCTCTTCTCTTCTTCTCTTGATCATGTTGTTTTCTTCTCTTAATCGTGCCGGCTTCTTCTCTCGATCACGTCGTCTTCTTCTCTTGATCGCATCAGGCTCACTATCTGCAGCGACTGAATTAAGCACTCAAGCTATCTGTACAAGATTCCCTTTATTTCACAAAAGAATCCAACTTACATATATTTCAACAAAGATCTAGAAAGAACTAACAGCATACAGCCAATACTACTAACACAGGAGCGCATATCTGGCTCAGCTGGGATGTTTGCCAGTCCTCAGAACAGTTAAAGATAAAAACATTCCATACCCATACTCGTGACTGTCTTCAGCCACATCTTCCCAGGCCTACACAAGGCCATCCTCCAGCCTGACTTTGTAAAACTAGTTCTTCAAAGCTTGGCAAATATACAGCCCAACAAATTCTAACGGTCACCCTTGAAAACAAATGCCAGGTGTTCTGAGCTGCTCCCACAGGTTGAGCATACAAAAAGCATATCTCAAGATAAATACGAGCTAGATGGTAAGAAACTAGTGCTATGAATATGGGGAACAACTAGGCTTATTTCTTGAGTACCTTTACTCCTCTGCAAAGATCAGGTCCTGGGATTATTAGCCAGAAGTTATCTTGAAAATCTATTGAAGTTACTCAATTCATATTAAAAAAAAAGGTATGTCTTTTTAAGTAACTTAAAGATGTTTCTGCCTGTCTTTGATTTTGCTTGTTAAAAAATTAATAGGTCACTTTCTGATATTTTACCATCTTACTAATGGAGATAAACTGATTGTTTTAACTGTGCAGTATTTTTGGGGCTAGACAGAAAACATACCTATAACGCCTGTCACAAACTAAGAGATTATTTGTGAAGTGCATTTGAAGGTCAAATTGTTTATGTTCATTAAAAATTGAGGTTGTATTGAATAGAGAGGAAGATTCTTCGGTTGACAGAAATTCATCTTGCACTTTAGAGTCTGATATGATAGTTTTTGTTTTTGTTTTTTGTTTGGTTTTTTTTTTTCTCCTGTTAAGGAAGTAACTGAATTTTGAAATTTGAAGCTGATTAATAGATGCATCTTTCTGTGATAGATTTGGCTTTTATGCCTTAAATATTAGAGGAGATCTTCTGGCAAAATTGTCAGCTAGTAGTAGTTGCTGTTTGTGACTTTAAAAAAAATGGAAGCACAAGTGTTCTTTGCCAAAATTGCTGCTTTTCTTACAATTGAATATTATTTGTAATTCAGTTGTATTAGATGCTTTAGTTTTGTTGGCTGCCTAAAAGATTGTATCATTTGGTGACACTGCAGGTTTTTCATGCAGGATGGTCTGTATAGTCACAGAATATATACATATATAATCAAAAAAGTGTCTGCATACAGTCAGAGGAGTGCTGGCTAGAAGCCTTCTGCACATGGTGTTGCAGCTTCACTGAAGGTTGTGGGGGTAAAATAGAAAGAAAAAATAATTTAAAAAAAGAGGTAAAAAAAAGCACAAGTTACTTTTCGGAGACTTGTGCCAATGACGTCAGTCCAGTTGGAATTATTGTATGTTTCTTATTCTTGCATGCTGTTTTAGCAGAATGCAAATAAAACAGTAGACTATGAATTAATGTTTCTCAATCTAAATAGATTTGGTGAAGCTTCTGCTGGCTTTGTCTATAGGCAAGTTTTAGAGCCAAGATAAAAGTTTGGATCTATTGCTTAACGCTTGAAGGTCACCAAAGACTAAATATGTCAGGTCTGTTAACAGTAGGTCACTAAAAACCACTAGGTAATTAAAAAATTGAAACACTGTAAACACTATCTAATATCCTGTCTATCAGACTAAAACTCTGAAGTAATAATACTATGAGTTTAATACCATTAAGATACCTAGATAGGTCTTTTTATCTCCTGCATCTAGCAAGGACTTGGTTGAATTCCTCTTTTCTGCGAGTTTTGAGCATCTAGGTTTTTGAGAACTACCATTTGTTGATCTTCACAGAGGCCAAATGTTTCTGAGTTTGGAATTAATGATCTGTTTGTTCTGAATGTTGAACAGGTGATGCATTGCAAGTCGATAAATTGTGAGTAGTCTAGAATAGCTAAAAAGGTCTCCCTTGGAATTTTTTTTTTGTAACCCATGACTCTCATATTCTCTTCTATTTTTACAGACCCTTAGGTTAACCACCCGACTTAAATAAAAGCTAGATGTAGTTGATACTTTAGAGAAATTATGCTGGTTTATAGTTAAATAAATAGCGTAAAGAAACTGAAATCTCATTAAAGATAACGTGTGTCTGCTGCTTAGCTGGATATTGGCCAAGATTGAAGGGAAAAAAAAAAAAAAGGCGTGATACATAGTAGCCATTACTATTTATTTTTTTTCTAATGAATTCAGTATCAAATATACAAAATATATTGGAGAACACATCAGAAAAAAAAGAGTGTCTTAAATAGTCCTTTTGACATTTGGGGGCAGGGCTAAATTGTTTGTTTTCATTCTCTCTGCTAGCTGGAACTAAATCTCACATTTTTATTTTTTAAGGTATGGTACAAATCCCACTTCTCTGAGCTCTATGTCAGAGAAGTTTAAACTACTGCATCGGAAGGACCAAAATCCCAAATATCAGATAGTTTTAAGAATGTTTCTCCAACACTGCCACAAAGTTCACGTGCCAGTCCTATGAAACAGCTTTTTGTTTATTTGGGATTCTTTTTGGTTTGTTTTTTTTTTTTTAATCTGACAATTTAGCATTTGAGCTTATGGATTTATAAAATACTTCCAAATCATTCATATTATGACTATTCTACCATACTGTATACTGCAGGTATAATTCTAAGATATTGTAACTGAAAATTAGGAGGCGCACATTTAAATATTTACTGAAAAAAAGAATCTTTTGTGAATGCTATTCTAAACTTCATGGTGAAAATCTGATTGAGAAAACATACAGTAGAGATGTTTATAGATCAAGAAGGTGGTGTTTTCTGTGCTCAGTGTGTCTGTAGTCTGCATAGACACTGAAGGAGAACTTCAGCTGTAAAGATGAGTGTCCTAGAAAATTGGAACATATCTGTGTGTACATGTAAACCAGAGGTAGGCTAAATCTTTTGTTGTCATAGCTGATCATAAGAACTCTTAAATTTACATTATCCTTCCTTTTTTAAAAAAGTCTCTTGTGGCTGGAGCTCATGTTCTGGGATTTGGGCAATTAATCTAGCAAAGAAACAATTTTGAGAAGGCTTCTTCCTTTACCTTGTGCTGACCTGGCAATCCAGACCCTGAGGGTAATCATGTAATTCTGTTAGTTCATTTAAATATACTACTGGATGGAAAAATCTCATACTGCAACATCCAGTATACTTCATCCTGAAGTGGTGTTCATACTTTTGAAATGTTTGATACAGCTAACAAATTAAAATTCATCTTAATCCTCTATTAGTAGTGGCAGAACTTTTTTTAAATTAAAAGTTAACTAATGAACAGCTTTGGCATACATGAATCAGGCCTAAGTACTTACTTAACGCTGTATCTTTTGCATGTATATGGAATATCTTTTTAATATTGGGAGGGACGTCCAATTCAGTGTTGAGGGATATGTATTGAGAATACCTTCTGAAATACTTTCAAGTATGGATGAAAGACTGTCATAATGTGAACTGAGGTTGGAAGCAGAAATGAATGTTACAATTATTCAAATGTGTTGTATTCTGAAGTTAATTCTGCTGATGCAATTTACGTAACACAAAAAGGACAGGTAATTATTACTACCTATGTTAGTTACCTCATCTCATATTACTTACATATATATGCATCTTATATACCTGTATTGCCTAATATAAAATGGGCTAATAATTTTGTTAAGTTCTTTTGTGCATTGTGGATAGCTTACTTTTTCTTTACTGATAGGTTCTTCTCTTACAAAAGAAAAAAGGCGACATCGATCTCACAAGTTTCTGTGTCTCAGGGTTGGAAAACCCATGAGGAAAACATTTGTTTCGCAAGCAAGTGCATCAATGCAACAGTATGCACAGAGGGATAAAAAGCATGAGTACTGGTTTGCTGTTCCACAAGAAAGGTAAGGAGGAGGTAGACTGTAAAAATGAACGCTTTCCAATAGGTCTTTGAGCTTTTTTTTTTCCTGCACCATGTGAAATTTTTCAGTGACTGTGTCTGTAAAGCAACACAAAAAAACGGTCAACAACTAAGGATATTGATGATTGGCTTGTACTTAACACTGGAATACCTCATTATAATACTGAAGTTTTACTGATTTACTTGAGTTACTTGCATGTTCAGCCAATAGTTTATCATGTTATTATTTAGGCTTGTGTTTGTAGCTAAGTGAATAATGAAAGAAAGATTCAGGTAAGTAGTGTCTGGTGAAGGAAGTGAGTTCTGCAACAAAGTTTTTATTGTCATTATCTGTGCTTCCCATTATTTGGAAACTTTCTAAAAATTCTCTCCTTCTTAAAGCTCTGAGTTCAGAAGACCTAGCTGGGGTTCTTTTGTCCTATCTTTATATATGGAACATAAAACTTCTCCAGGAAGCAACTTAAACATATCTACTGGAAAAACATCTAAATTTGTTGCAGTGATTCAAAGACATGAGATGTCCATGCTCACTCACTGGTAAAGGCTTGAATTCTTAAATGATCTGTACTGCTAGGAAACTGACTTATTTCCAAGTTGAATGTGATTTTTTGAGGTATTGGAGATTATTATATCCTTGTCAGAAGAGCGGGGGGGTAAAGAGAAAGAAACAACAACAAAAAACTGTGAGCTGTCATCTTGTATAAATACCTGCACACAATGATCAAGTCACTTTTCCATCTTTTCTTTTGAGCTGAATGGCATAGAATGTCCAGTTGGGGCACTGCAGTTGAGGACAGATATGGATCAATTGGAGAGAGTCCAGAGGAAAGCAGCAAGACAAATTAATGCCTAGAAAGTGTAACATATAAAGAAAATTAGAAGTAAGTGGGGTTCTTTAATCTAAAGGAGAAAAGGTGGATTACAAACATAAAATCATTTCATACTTAAAAGTTGGCTGCAACAAGAAAGGCAGTACTCTTTTTTTTGTGTCCACTGTGAATGGAGATGTGTAATGGACTGAAATGACATCAAAAATTCCAATATTCCAACAGGGATAATTGAGTCTATGCTAGCACATCACTAACCTGCTTTTAAACATCACCCCTGCAACCCCTAAGTGGTGGAGATCATGCAATTTCTTGAGACGAATGTCTGTCACGCTGATTCCGCTATAGCTAATCCTGCCTGGGCCAGGTGACCTCTTGTGGTTACATTCAACTCAAATTTTGTTGTTCTAGTCATATCATATTTCATTTGAAAAGAGTTAAATGTTTCACGTATGGCAACAATGTCTAGGTCAGATGATTAAAATTATTATTGTCTCTCCTTGGTTCATTTTCTAATGTAGCAGAGCAAGTACTTATCTTCAGCATAAAGCAGAATTTATCACCTATTTCAGAAGAAATAGTTCTTAGCTTACAGTCTGTATGTGATCTCCTTGGAAATTACTCCGCCTATGAAGGGTTTCTTTTTCTAACTGCATGGGGAATTAGTAATCTGTTCTTTAGCCATCTAATGTGTGTCCTGTGTTTTAGTACACAAAAAGTCAGATGTGGTGGTAGTGGGGTGTTTGTTTCGCTTAATTCAGTGTTAACCTTGCTGAGTGCTACTCTGCATAGGTCAAAATACTTAGTATCAACCCAGTTGTCTTTGTCACCTACTTCTTTCTCTTTCTTACCACTAGGTATTTGACAAACCTGCATTATTTCAGTGTTCTTAATCTCAAATGAGCCAGTCTGGGAAGGAATGTCTTTCAGTTCTTTAAACATCAAGTTTTCTTTACTTTTTAAACTGCTATAATTACACACAATTTCAAGTTCTTAAAAAGTTAACATCAGGATTTTTTTTTTATTTATTTTCCTACTTGTAAGACTTGATACTTCATTCAGTGCATGAGGAGTCTGCAGCTTCTTGTTCCAACTTTGTCATAGAACTTATCTACCCTTATGCATCTGAAATGTTTAATTCTCTCTTACTGTCAGAGAAAGATTTTTTTCTTTTTTTTTTTGCTTTCATCAGTGTTATCCAGGAACCTTAATTTTAATAAGGGTGACTTTGAATAACTGACCCTGTTCAGAGGCTGTTATTACATACCTGTGTGCTGCATCCTTTTAGATACAGAGGCACATGAAGATTGAGCTGCAGTTTTGAGAGGCTTTGCTGCTCTGTATCTCTTGCTGTTCTTCCAGTATTCAGTTTTGCAGGGATTTAGTAAGGAGGGGAGGGGGAGGGGAATCCAAATGTTGTTCTTCATGCTAATCCAGTATGCAGAGTCACTGTAGCAAATATCTCTGAAGAGGGACACAAGCAATATTCAAACTCTTGGTAACCAGAGCCATAAAGCTTTAGCTCTGAAGCTGTCTTTTCCATGATGAAGAGATACTAGTGGATTCATTGCATGTCCTTTTTCTAAATGCTCCATCTGTGCACCTACAGGAAATGCTTAAACAGTACAGACTGACATCTATTAGGGTTGTAAATAACTTTCTTTTGGGAATTTGGGCATTTTGTTCTTTCAGACTGGAGAAACGTGCCATTTGTTTTAACTTAAAAGGAGGTAACTTTGAATCTTGGTACTTACTGCAGTACTGAAGTTAGAGTAGTCTGTAGTTTATGATATAGCCATATACATGCACACTTTCAGCCTTATTTCCTCATATCTGTAGTAATTCTCACAGTCTGTATAATTTTGGTTACATGTCTTGGGAGTGTTCAGCTGTTCTTCAGGGGTGAGGAAAACAGATACGGAGACATTTTTAAATTCCAATTTTGTTTATGTTTTTATGTAACTCTTTTTAAATAAAATTAAAAAATGTCAGTGTTTTATTTTGGAAGTTATTTCAGTTGTAAACAGAGGTTTCCAATGGGACAGAAAAGTTTGACAATGGTTGAAGGATTGTACTTGTATATGAAAACACAGCTAGTCAATTGCCAACTTGTTTCATGGTTTTTCTCCAGTGTCAGCTTCATATAATTAAAAAGAAAAAAAAATTAACTAGTTTTTTTTCAAATGTGTCTGTAATATCTAGTAAAACATGAAATAGTAAGTATTTTCATTTTAATCTTAAATACTTCATAATTATTAGACATGACCCCAAAGATCACAAACTTACCTTATTTTTCTTTTCTGTATCGTTACTTGACTTCTCTAGGACAGATCACTTGTATGTCTTCTTTATCCAGTGGAGTCCAGAGATATATGCAGAAGATACTGGGGAATCTCTTCGGGAACCTGGATTTATAGTGGTAAAAAAGAAGGAAGAACCTGAAACTAGTGAAGAATCTACTACTGAAGATGCTGCTAAAGAGTGGGAGGTAAGCAAAAACAGTGTCAAAAATATTTTTTTTTAATACTTGCATAAGAATATAGTTAAAATAGTGTTAAATTCTTTCCAATAAGAAAAACAAACCAATGTGCTTTATTAGTCTGCTTACTGTGATCATGACTGTTTAGTTTATGCCATCCTAATGCTTTGCTCTAACATCAGTTCAGGGCAACATTTCACTATTACAACTTGTTTTCGTATAGAGCAAATTGTAACTTAAAACTTAGGAGTTGAAAGGAACGTGAGTACAGCAAAGAAGTTGCAACTTTGATGAAGCAGACATAGTTTTCAGTCGGGTAAACTGACAGTTTTCTGATATTTATTATTCCTGTATCTAGAATGTTGAATACTTCCTGGTAAGTCTCCAAACATGGATGAGACAACAAAAAAGGAAAATTAATCTATTAATTACATGTTTTTCCAATAATCCAGTAATTAACTTCTCAGTTATAACTTCTTCATACATTAAGATGCTGTTGCATGGGTTTTAGTAATATACTGTAACTGGAACTCTATTTTTTGTAACAAACACATTTCTCCCATGTGAATCTGTGTCCACTGTGTTTATATGGACACATCTTTACATGTCTACATGGTTTTGTTTTGTAGTATACATACAGTTAAAGCCCTTGTAGTCTTGTGCATTCAAGTGTCAGTCAAAAGTTTGATGATTCTTGTCATATATATTGTAGAAGTATCCCATCAGCACTGTTTAACTTGAGCATCAGGACAGCAATTGCAATGTCTGACTGTAAGACTGATTCTTCCTTCTTCACTCTTGCCCTGCCCCACGAAGCAATGAGGCATGTTGAAATTGAGGAGTTTTACGTAGAGTGTAAAAGAAATTTTAAAAAACTGCAATAGTCTAGCTATCGGTAATGGTTTTCTTGTTAGCTCCAAAACTTAGAATCACAGTAGAACTCTGACTTCAGACTTCTCACTTAGCTCGAGTATTAGGTTGTGGTTACAAAACGCTGTCTCTGCAGTTCAGTGATTTTGCATGGAGCAGTTTTGCTTTGAGATATTGAAATTGGTGTATCATAAAAGCATGTCTTTTGAATCTTCATATTTTCAGCATATATATTGCTTGAGTATTTTTTACCAGCAATGTATTTTGGTGTTGATTCTTGCTCAAAGCCTTTCTAAGTATTTGATGTTTTAAAACGTGGCCCTTTGGAACATGGGGATCAGTGGCAAGTGATCAATATTATGGTTTAAGGCACAGTATGTGTCTCTTTTAATGAGCTCTTCAGTAACTTTGCACCTTAATATAATTACAGAATAATTTCAACAGAAAATAGTGCGAATTTTTCTTCAGGATTAAATGTTGTAACTTTTATTTCTGAAGACAGTCGAGGCAGTCCTTTTCCTACATGTATTAAAATCTGTAAGTTATTTGCTACAGAATGAGGTCATGTCTTAAGCCTTTATTTAGGTCTCCTCTGGAAACAATTGTTGAAGACATATTTCAAAAATAGTGTTATTTCTATATGTGTTATGTGAAAACTATGTCAAGTTTGGTTCTCTTAAGATTATCAAATAATAATTATCTGGATTTAGAAGTTAGTGTGATTAGTGAGATGGATAACTTTTTAAAAAAAATGTTACGCAAGTATAAGAAATATGCTAATGTGGTCTTCTGTGCATTTTAACTTGAGTAATGTGACGTCTTATGATTGACTTCTAGCACAAACCTGAAAGCTATTAAAAACTAACTTTTTAATCAGGAATGTTTGACAGTACTAGATGGTTCAACCTGTCATTACATCCAGCTGCATTTTAGTGGCTTTAAACGTACGTGCTAGAAAGTATCAGTACATACAGGGAATTGTAGCTGCTGTTGTCATACCCATTACTCCCATTGAGTTTCAGTCATTATTTTCAATCAACACACTTCCTTCCTTTAACCCAACAAGCTTTTTCTCTGTCAGCTCTTGATCCAGGTGTAATTTACAATAGCAGGTGAACAGTATCATTGAAACATTTTTGTGGGTATTGGGATGAAAAATAGGCTGCCTTCTTCAGAACACAGTGATGGGAAAACTCAGGGTGGAAGAGAGATGGAAAGCAAAATCTTGATGTACAAATGCATCACAAAGTACTGTTGATCTACCAAAATAGGAAGATAGTGGAGTAGCTTTCTTTTCCAAAAACTGTTCTCTGTGATCTTTGTACAGTATCTTAAAACTGGAGAAGCAGGGAAGAGGATTAATGGGTAACCCAGGTGTGGTGCTCTGAGATAGCTTTTGCTTCTTTCATAGTCAGATGTTAACACATTTGGCTGCAGCTTTTTATCAAGAGACTTTAAGGAAGTAGTGTGCTTTTTTTTTTTTTTTAGTGGAAAAGGAATTATGGGAAGAAGGAGCAAGCAAAAGCAAAGATCAATAAGATATGAAACAAGTAGTAGGGATTTGTTTATAAGTTTATTAAATGGATCAATGAATGGGACTGAACTCTTACCTGAACTTACTCCAATTTTTCATCTACTTATGCTTTCTTCTTACTGTATACAGAGTAGTCTATTTCCTTTCAGCCTTTTCCCTGAAGTAATCCAGTAGATGTAACCTCAGCTGATCTAGTGGCAAAGAGGTCAAGACTCCTGCTGTCATATTAAACACTAGTTTGATCAAATACTGCACTGTATGAAGTGTCAAAAAAAAAAAATAATCCAGGGAATCCCTTAGCTGACTCTTTTTGTATTTATGCTACACACTTAATAGATAACTGACTTCTTAGAAATAACCATGAACCTACTACTGTCTACCATTGCCATCAGTAAAGGTGACTAATTAATAGTTGTCAGTTACTTAGAGTTTAAAACAAATTCTGGGTGGGGTACCTCGGAGCTCCCGTTGCTGATGATGTTCCTCAGTATCTGCCTTCCTGAGAGGCCTCTGCCTGTCCCATAGGCAAAGCCCTCTGAAAAGGATACTTTTTCACTTACGATCAGTCCATGCTAAAGACTTGTCTCTGGTGTCCACTAGAAATGAATAGACAGGAATTTTATTTTATATATCATGTAAGAAATGAAACTGTGCTGCTAGTTTCTTGGTGGTGTTATCCCCATCCGTTTTCCTCAAATGTCTCTTTTACCTTCTGGTACTTAGGTGAATGGGCATACACCAAAGAAGAGGCTGGTTTGGGTTTTGTGGGGGGCTTTTTTGTTTGTTTTTGGTTTTTTACGATCTGTACTGAGCCTTGAGGATATAGAGGTATATTTATCATGGTATTCTTTTTTTAGTTTGTATTAGTTCAAGCGCTAATGGCTTTCTTTATCTGTTAGCACAAATAATTAATACTGTTCAAAAACCTGTGTGTTAATAAACAGATGCCTTCTCCAAAGCATATTCTGTACTTGCATCTAAATGTGGCAAGATTTGACAGCAAGCTGACCGTTTCTGTTGTGCAGTGCCTCAGAAGCAACTTCCATGGGTACTTTATGGTCTAATTTTGTTTCCTTTTTAAGTTCAAGTTGTGTATATAGTAATGTGTGTAGAAATTAATGACTTAGTGTTAAGGTGCTTGCTGTTAGATAGCTGCTGAATGCACTAACATCATTTTGGTGCCAATTAGTACCACAGATTGAAAGCATTAAGGAGTTGTCACCTTGTGCTGATAAAGGCATGGTATCACAGTATTTGAAAGTAGGGATAGGTCCTCAAGCAGTGCTAATAGGATTGGTCTTATGCTTAAAGAAGTTTAAGATGAGTGAAAAGGAAAAACTGCTTGAATTCTACAGTATCCAAATCCTGGTTGAGAAATGAGTTTTCAAGTAACACAGCTATTTCTTGTTTCTATAAAATAACGCCTAATAGTTTCTTATGGCTGCATAAAAGATTGCTTTTCTAAAAGAAGTGTTGTTGACATTCCCTGTAAAGCATAAATATTATTCCATTGTATATATTGTATATTCCATTGTGTATATTGTATACATTGTATATTTTAAAAGAAACAAAAAAAACCCCGACAGATCAGAGCACAGATTATGAACCACAGTTGATCATAGAACAACTTGAAGAAAGGTTCTAAGTGCTGCCTAGTATGCATTATTTTCTATAACCTTTCTTGCAGACTCTTCAGCTTTTTTAATTCAGGAAAAAAAATCTGCACTCTCAAAAAAAAAAAAAAAAAAAAGAAGGTGGTGGTGGTAAGTGATATCTCTGTGATTCATGAATCCCAGAAATTCCAGTTATCCAGTTATTCTAATATAATTTTCCTAAAACGGATTGTAAAACCTTGACGGGCTTGTTTCCACTGCTGTTGCTGTATGATGTGACAGGTGGCATTTTGAAATTGACCACTGGAGGAAAAAGACGTGGAAAACAGTACTCATGTAAAAGTCATTAACCATATCAGGGATCTAGTATAGAGTTAAATGAGATAAATCAGCTTTCCACTGAATTTGTGTGCACATAAAGTGTGCTGATAAGCTCAAATATTTTTCTACAGAAGTTGGCATGCACATGTAAATAATCATGGAATCATAGAATGGTTTGGGTTGGAAGGGACTTTAAAGATCGCCTAGTTCCAATGCCCCTGCCATGGGCAGGGACACCTTCCACTAGACCAGGTTGCTCAGAGCCCCATCCAGCCTGGTCTTGGACTCTTCCAGGGAGCAGGCATGGGGCATCCACAACTTCTCTGGGCAACCTGTTCCAGTGCCTCAGTTAAAATCTTTAGAGAATCAGTTTATCGTATCTGGGGAGTAAGGACAACTGAAACTAATTTTCCAAGCAAGGTTTTTACAGTTTTAATAATGCTAGATACAAAGGAAACTGCTGTGCTCTAACAAGGGAGGAGGGCATTAGAGGGGAAACAATGGAAGTGACGACTTGGATAAGAAACATTAGTGCATAAAGGAGAAATGACACAATTTGGCCTTTCCCATGTGAGTTTTATCATAAAATTTTTGCACCTTCTATTTGTATCTAACTAAAAGACTAGTTGGTCTCTTGGCGGGGAGGGGGAGAAGGATAAGAAATTTTAGAGACCAGAATACCTTAATTTGCTCATTTAATGCTTCATCTGTTGATTTGTGAAGCTAATTCTCAAAGTTAATGACATTCCTTGAACAGTAAAGGGACTTGGTCTGTTGTATTCTTTAAGTAGTTAAGTTTTTGATAGGCAGCTGGAAAACTGGGATGCACCGTTATATTGACTGTTTGTGTATAAATGCACTTTTTATTTCATTATGTGATAATGACTTATTGACATAGACTGCTAATCTAGTTTTAGATTCCGTATTTGAATCTAGAACAATCAAAACAATATCTTAGGTGTTACAGTTGTTAAGTGTCTTTATCATCATGCAGTATTGGAAATACAGGATTTATGCTGATGGGTCAGATTTCTGGTCATCAGACTGAGTATTGATGCAAAAAAAAAAAAAAAAAAATTACTGAGTGTGGCCACACCTAAATGTTTCAGAGGTGGTGAAGAAATTTCATCTTGGGCACTTGTGAAGAAATCAGTTAAGGACATCAGTTCCTATTTAAACATGAAATCTGTTAAGGAAGCAGAAGAATTGCTCTGTACTAGAATAATTATTAATTATTTAAAGTGTCGATTCTTCCTTCCCTCCCCATTTCCCCCTGTCATTTGGTTGTATTTATTGCTATTATTCAGGATTGAGTCATACTTCAGGTCCACGTAAATCTAAATACTCATCCACAAGATATTTGAAAACGGGAAGTTTCTTGTCTTAGGACCTGCAAGAAGGTCTTAAAGTAGTTGGAAATTCATCTGTATTATTGTTTCCAGTAGCTTTTAAGTTGTTTGGAAAATACAGAAAATCAGTTTGATATAAAGCTGTCTAGAAGTTGACTTCCAAAACAAAGCATGACTTGATAGATATTTGCAAATGATTTTTCCCAGATTCACTGGATTTGCATTTCATAATCATTGCCTTTATTTTGCATATTAGATTTCTGTAGAAAATACAATACTTCTGGAAAGCAGTAGTCTGTAATACTCACTTGTGAAACTGAACTTCAGCTGGGACTTTAGACGTGGTTTGAAAATGTTTACTAGATGAAGCCATTAGTTGCAAATGAAGTTCTGCCTTCTTGAAATGGTATTTGAGTTAGACACTCAACACTGCAACATTAACAAAACTGTAACTTCAGGAGTGTCTAGAAATTATATTTCTGTGTATTTGTAGAAACATGGAGGTCACAAACAGTGATTATGTCTCCTGGTCAGGTAACATCTGAAGAAGGTTTTTCAAGATTGGAGTATTGGACGTAGGTGCTTAAGATCTTTATTGGATCAGGACTGTAACCTACAACGTTTCTATATTAAAATGGGCATTTCCATTTCAGTATGCACTGCTGTCTTAAGCTTTTGTATTCTTAATCATGTTTTTTCTAAAAATTTGCTTCTATTCCCTACTCTACACTTAGTGCTCATATGCTAGTGAAACAGCTGCTTTTTGTGTCTCACATTTTAAAATGTGGTATGATCGTAATGCTGTATGACAAGCTGGATAATACTGGGTCAGCAGAGAGAAGAGGAAGTCTGGAAGTTGTAGGCTTCTTGAATGAAACACTGCACACAAAGTGTAAAGATGCATCACATTAACAGCCCTCAAAATAAGAATATTTTTCCAATATGTTTCTTGAAAGGTTGTCTCTTTATGATAGTATATGGGGTATATAAGCTAGATCATTGTTTGGTTTTTATATCATGCATTGTCTATTAAGAAATTGGACGTGTCACTGTGCATGTGTTGCTGTGCATTAACAAGCATGTTTAGTAGGTTTTGCTCTTGTACCAGAGGATGAGAGGCTCTTGAATTTCAGCAGTCATGTGCAATACTTAGAAATGTTTCTGTTAAATTAATTTTTGTGATTGAAGAGAGAGACTCTGGGGCCCATTAACATAATGCAATGCCCTTTGTAGAGGCTGGTAACTTTCATTCTTGCTTTTGCAATGAACTTGAGCAAATATTGCGCACTCTCTTAACTTCATGCATGGGATATTTGTTGCTTTGCTCTATTTTCTCTACTTAATCTATTTGGAATCTATTTATAACTTGTAAATGAAATTCAGGTGTTTTCTTTACTTGGAGCTGTCCTGTAGTTGAAATCATGAATGTGGAATTGTAATTGATGCTTATTTCATGTATCTAATAGAGAGAACTGGGGCAGTCAGTCCCTCTGCTAAGAGTTGAAGCAGAATCATTCAACTAAAAAGCTTGTGCTTTTGAGTCTCTTAATGGCTTTCAGTGTACCTTTGAAAATTCTGAGGAAAATTTTGTGGATGGAAAACTGCCTTTTTTTTTTTTTTCCTTCCCCTTCTCCTAAGCTGTTGAAAGAAAAGAAAGGATGACTTCTCAAATTAGACTTACTTTCTTATGGAAACATTATCAGCTAACTAAGAAGTTGGGCCAGTCCCTGTTGCACTGGATGCCACACGAGATGACTTTTATACTGTTTAGTGTGTTTCTTGTAGCAGTAAAGGGGAAAAGGATCAGACTTCAGTTATCTGTAATCCCATGTTACCTTCACCTGCAACAACTTCTCTGAAGATCCAGTTGTTCTAGAAGAAAAAGTATTAGTTTTGCATAGGAGCAAGTACCTGATTTGGGGGGCTTTTTTATTTTTTTACTGCATTCTAACTTCATTACTCCTGAACTTGGCACTCTTAGTCATCTGAAGGGCTTTTTGTACCAAACAGAAGTTGTCTCCCTCTTATTAAAGATAAGCCAGACCTTAATTAATCTGACTTTTGTATGCCTTATATCATCAAAATATGAAACTGCCTTTCTTTCATCTAGTGGGATTCCTTCCAAAGATGACAATTTAGGTGGCCTGAGCATCTAAATTAGGTGTCTTCCTAATTTTGAAATTTTTGGCAACTTATGTCCTAAAACTATAATACAAGGGTTAAGCATACAGGATGCACATCTCTTACCAGAGCTGTAAAATGCTATTCTAAATTTTAAAATAACAGAGTTTATAATTCTGGAGTTGTTTTCTGTCATATTATACTAACGCGTATTGAAACTACACTATTTTAAACACTGCTTGAGGCAGCTTTCAGTTTTTTCTTTTGGGCTCTTTGGTGATGGGAGTTCTTATTATAATCTGTGAAACATTCCTGTTAGATGTAATTAAATAGCAATCTTGTCTCTTTAAAAATACATTCTAACAAGTAGATAGGCTACTGAAAGTGAAACTACTGTCATTGCTTATTGATTTGTTTGTTCCCAGGCAAACCAATACAGAGAATAAAAACAAGCTTTCTTTTTGTCAGTCAACAATGCAAATGACTTATGAATTGCACCGAGGCACTTGATTTACACAATCTGGTTCCTGTGATTTATGTTTTACTCAATTTTCAGGGCTGCTTCTGAAATTGGAGTCTTAAATTCTGAGAATAATCTTATTTTATACATATGCCTCATATATAGTCTTCTCAGGAGATACTTGGGGATGCTTATCTTCATTGCACCACATTTGTGACTTTTCATCACAAAACCCGGTCACCTACATGGCTGCTTCATGTGGAATCAACAACAAGTTCTAAAGAAACTGAGTAATTATGGCCCCTGCCGCCCTATCTCTCTGGGCTAAACCTCCCTCCCTTGAGAGGGAATAAATTACTTTTTACTAACGTAATATTGCTCAAAAAGCATGCATATTAAATATATGGATTGTAGAATTCAGCATCACAACTCTTCTGTTGCTGTGGTATCCGGGACACTGTGTTAGCTACTAGAAACAGAGTAATACCATCTAATCAAACTGCGAAGATGTTCTTTCACACCCGGCATCCAGTCTTCCTGCTCAAGTTTAGAGAGAGTTAGTGTACTTACTATCCTGTTTCAGGGTTACGAGATCTTGTCAGCAGATAACTTTAAATCTGGTATGGCAAAAGGTGTAAACCAGATAATTGATTTGGAGTGGAAATAAGACATTTCATAAGTTGTACCTGTATTTGTTGGCACTCTCCTTTTTCTCTGCTGCTACTTTAATATTTTTTAAGGCAGATTAGTTTATTAGAAGAAACTACATTGTGAGTAACAGTTACTGAAAGGACTGTGGGCTTCTGCCTCCAACATTGATTGTGTAGAGATATTTAGCTTGATTAAAAACTAAGAATGACAGTAACAAGATTATCATTCAGTGTAATTAGATACATTTTGGTTTGCTCTGTTGTCTAGGTAGCAAATGGGTGGATGCTCTTAAGTGTTTGGTGGTGTTCTGCACACGTGTTGGGTCTGAGCCGATACTCCTCTCCGGAATCTTTTTAATTAAGAACTCTTTATGACAAGGCATATATTAATTAGCGACAAGATATGAGGTTCTGATTCAAATCAGCAGATCAGTGTAACCCACAAATGCACAAAAGGACAGTTTACTTTATTTATCTTTTATTAAGGGAGGCTCCTTGGGATCAAGCTTCTTGTGTGGGCTTCTTTGGCTGATAGAAACATATCTTCCACCAGTTCGGAAAAAAGACTGCTAGAGGGCCGGGGTGGAGGTCGGTCACAAGAGAAGGCTTTTGCCACTTCGAGGGCGGCAGCGTTCCGTGGTGGTGCTGGGGTTCTCCTGCCCCACTGGCTCTCCCGCCGCCCTCCCCCTCCAGCAGATGTTCCCAGCTGCAGGGCAGCTGCCGCCTGCGGGCGCTCCTGCTGCTGCTGCTGCTCCTGCTCCTGCTGCTCCTGCTGCTCCTGCTGCTGCTGCTGCTGCTGCTGCTGCTGCTGCTGCTGCTGCTGCTCCTGCTCCTGCCGCTGCCAGTCCGAACATCAAAACAGACTGGCAGGAGGTCTGACAGAGTCACTGGTGCATTTATTCCCCTTTAACTTTGCAACTGTAACTAAGTGAAAAAGTGAGTTGTCACGTCTAAGAACTTTATTGCTCCCTTTTCTTTTGAGCAAGTTTTTAAAATCCTTTGGAGAAGCTGTGGGAGGAGCCGGTTTTATCTAGAGAGAAGCTAAAAACATCCAAGTAAGTTGTTTGAATCGTTTAAGATTAAATGCTCTGGAATAAAAAATTGCCTGATGGCCCAGATTCTTTTCTTTCTCCCCTAGTTTTGGAGAAACGGTGTGTTGGCTGGTGTTAGGGACGAATTTGGTTTTTCTGAGGGGGAAAAAGTGGGGGGAGGGGAAAAAAGACTGCTAAAATCGGCTGTGGCGGAGAGAGTTGTGGGGCTAGCTTTCGCTTTTTCGCTTAGAATGTGGATGTCTAGAGATAGTTTGAAATAGTTTTTCTGCATACTCTCCATTCTTTCAAGATTTGCCAGACTCGGGGCAGGGGGGAAGGTTGTGGCTCATCTTATTTTTTTATATCGATTGAAATCGCCTCATTTGAAATGGTTCTAAGGCTGTCCATATTTCTGTTCTTGTTTTACATCAGTATAAGCTTGCTTATTATTAAAAATAAAATAAAATAAACGGGTGTATGGTTTATTGTTTCAATATTACACCATTTGACTGTGTATCTAGTGTAATATTATATATTTGAGTTTCCTAAACCCTAGCTCTCAATGTCCCAGTGATAAAAATGTTCTTACTTGCCACCTTAATAATTTTCATAAATGGGAACAAATTGATTTTTAGAGTTACCAGCTCCCGAGAAGGATGAAATGTTTTCCTTTTTAGTAAAATCTATCTGATTTACGTTGAGTTAGATACTCATGCAAGGTGAGGCATTCAGTGCACAGTATGCAGTGTAGTTATGTACAAGTTGTGGTACCGGTTTTCTCTGCTTGGGCATCTTGGCTTTTAGATCACAGTGCAACAGCATGAGTGAGCAATGTTTTAAGGTTGTTGTGATGCTGCCTGCCACCGCACTGGCCTATTTAATACTTTTACCCAGGACTCAAAGCACTGGATGTTTTCGGAGGAGGGAGGGGAAAAAAAAAAAAGCCCCATAAGTGCTACTACAAGGAAATTCTCAAAGGATTGCTCTGTGTATTACTGCTGCACACACTGGTTTAAATAAACATCCTTCCTTAAGAAGAAAAAAAATTAAATCATGATTCCAAAAATACTTTATTGTTGGGACTAGCATTTAACCCATACAGCAAGTTTAGCTTGTAGACAAAAGGATTCGTTTTCTTCTTGTTGCTTACAAAACTGAAAATACTGTGAAGCTAACAGTTCCCGAATGCTTTAAGACCTTTTTTAAAAAGAATATTTTTTAAAAAAACTTCACTCACCACTCTTTTAACTGGTTCTGGACTCGTAAGAAATAACTGACAGGTTTTATATATGGTTGTCAACATAAGTAACACAAACTATTATTTTAATATTGAGTGCAAGTTTGTTACCATTAGAACTTGTTTATGAACAATTATAGTGTAACAGAATATTGCAAGCAGTTCTTGGGGATTTTTTTTGTATACTTCAGTATTGTATAAAAAAAATTAAAAAGTTTTCTGTGTCTTTAAATATTTTAGCCTTTTTAACAAACTAGTGCTCTGCAACCACGCTTGAATACAGGAAACCTTTCTTCTTCTGTACCGTCATCATTTGCGATACATCCCCCTACTGTACACTCGTTCATTTGTTCCCTGCCATGTCAGTCAAATGTGTGTGTCTAGCAAACTATTCTGTCACCATCGTGGGGGCTCTGCCTGTGCCTGGAACTGACAGCAGGTACAGAGAATGCTTTCAAACAGCCTTGAATGAATTTTTTTTATTATTATTTTAATTTTTATTTCTTTTTTTAGTCTCATTTTGATTTTAGAAGGGAAATGTCTCGTCTCTGGTATGGGAAGAAGGGAAGAAAGCATCAGCCAGTTAATCATAAATATGCTCTGGTAATTTTCAGTGTAGTATGTTCATTTCTGTTATTGCATTCCTGTAATGTTGTGGTGCAGAGACAGTTTCTGGAAGTTTAAATTTTGAATGTGTAAACAGGATGCTAAGTCACAAATTTTCATTACTTTTCGGTGCATAACCTAATTGCTGGTATTACATTGGCATTAGATAAGAAAAACTACTTTGAGCATTGAGGGGTTCAGCAGGTTTAAAATGTTTGGGTTTTTTTCCTTTTGGAGTAATGCTATTTTTATTTCCAACAAAAATGTGATTTATAGCTAAATACTGTGAACAATAGTTTACACTGGCATTTAATTAGAAAAGTGTAAATCTCCTAAGCTACTGTTTGATTAAACCTTTTCAGAAGTCATTCAACCATATGAAGGTCTGATAATACTTCTAAATGGATGGAAATGAGTCTGCTGTAGTCCCACTCTCACATTTATAATGAAAGGGGAGACCAATAACACTGTTTTTACAGTTTATTAGATTTATGAAAGTAACTGTATTGTTTTTTCAGTGTTGTTTTCCCCAAAAAGGCTTGTATTTGTAGTAGTATGTAAAGGAAGTGGTTCTCAGTGAGACTTGCAAAACAGTAACACCTTGGGGATAGGGAGGAAGTGATTTTGACAATGTAATTTTTATGCTTTTACCAGCTGGTAGATCTGGAAGATATTTTTCATTCAGACTCTGCCCGTGACAGGCTTTTTACCATCTTTTTAAGAGTTAGATTTCTGAATTTTGGTGCATACTTTTGGAGGTGCTGTTGACTTTGGGTTTTATTTTGATCTTTATTTGTAGCCAGGCTACTTGCAGCATATGAAAATCTCACATGACAACAACTTGTTTTGTAAACGTGTGTTCCTAACTAACAAAATATTTTTTAAATAATAGGCTCTTAATTTTCCTCTGTGGCAATGGAACATAGAATCAAGATGCAATTCCTAAATTAACTCAAATGTAATTTGAGCATACCCTGTAGCAGTGTAAAAGGTATCTGAAGTTTACCAAGAATGTTTTCTTTAAATATATTTATATATGTAGATACACAGATAGATCTTGCCCAGCTAATTAAAAAATTAGTAGTATCAATTGTTACAATATTTCCCTTAGGACCAACACTTTGTTTTAGCCAGAGTCCAACTATGCTAATAAAAGCAATAGGTGTCAGCTCTTAAGAAGAGGTTGAACTGAAGAAGACTGTATGAGAATCTTCTCTGCTGTGAGAGAAGTAGAGAACGGGTTATTTTAATGTGTAAAACAAGTCAAATCAGAAAAAAGAGTATAGAAGTATCTACAGATGGGAATATTTTTAAAATGTTGCTATGTCAACAAGACATGCTCTATTCTTGAAGTTGGGGGTTTTTTTTCCTTCAATGAATGATCATAAAGCTAATGTGCAAGTGTAATCTTCTTATACAAAAGAGGGAAAGAGTATTGGTACCATTACTTCTTTGTTATGCAAGACAAAGTGGGAAGCATTAAAGAGACTGGCAGCATATATGAAATACAGGTTTTTGACTAAATGTTTCATTAGTGGTTGTTCTGAAATTTGGATGAAAACCCTCCTGACATGAAATAACATAATTGCTGGACCAAATAGAGTGATATAATAAAACAAGAATGCTTTCTTGAAGCAACTAAATCACCCTGGATTATTTACTTGAAAGGCCTTTGTTATTTTCACAGTGATAGAGTAAACTTGAGCTGAGCATTGTAGGGGTTTGATACTTTCCCAGGATAAGAAATCAAAATTTTGGTGACTAACCAACACATTATGCTTCCCCTTCAAAAAGCCAGTAATGTTGGCTTCCCACTTGTTTTAGTAAATCTGTTTGGTATTTACTGTGTCTCTTTATTGTACTGCAACACAAGAGATGCCAGTAAGTTTCTAGAATGTCAAAAATGCAGGCAGGCAACCATTCTTTCTGTCAAAGCACTTTAGATGAAAGACATCAGACAATGCAAGAGAACAAAAGGTGGATTGCCTTCTGTGGGAATGCTTGTTGGAATGTTTTGCAGAGCTTTGATAGGCAGCATAGCCAAAGGTGACAAAACCAAGGAAAACTTACCTTTGGCTTTCGTATTCTTAAGATATTATGCAAAGGGAATTCAAGTGGTGTTGGTTTTAATAGCTTGAATGATTTGAGACTTGCATGACTTCTGAGGTTCTTGATTTATTGGTTAACAGTAGTTGGTAAGCTAATGGCTGTAGTTTGGCTGTTATGGAGATATAATAATAGGGGCTTACATGGGAAAGATGAGAATTTAGTATTTCATCCTTATGGATGTCAGAACTGTAAGGCTGCATCAATCCAATAATACTGCTTGCTACAAAGATCTTTTTAAAGTCAGCTTTCCATACTGAATTTTGTTTTGGAGTAACAGAGTGAACTGATGATCTGAGTATCTTTAAAAAATAAAAAAGTAGAGTGCAATCCAGTACTTTCTTACACTGATCACTAAGCCTAGAACATTTCCTTGATGGCAGTTATTTGCCATACCCACTGTCCTAAATAATTAGGGGTTTTATGCATCATGCCTCGACTAGATCTTCCATTTAATTATGAGGTGTTACATTGTTTACATTTTTTATAATTGTGAAATACTAGGCCTCTCTACAAATGCTGTCAAAATACAGTAGCAGATGAACATTTGAGAAGGTCGATTATAAGCTGAAGGAAAACAAATGAGTAGTAGAGGCTTATGTTTTCTCTGTATGTTTTTAATGGTCTGTGCAATCTGAAGTTGATCTTAGTTGATCCTTTTTCTGATTAAGGAAGAGACAAATGTTTCCATGCTGGGCTGTGATTGTTACCTACTTCTAAGCATGTATGGCACTTTCTTGTCATACCTGAGAGGATCTCTGCATGGCACTATCAGAACTGAGATGTAACCTTGTTCAGCCTGCCTTCTCCTGGAGTGGCAGCTTGAGGTCAGGCACCAGACGCACTGAACCTCTGGCTTCTCTGCTTGCTAGTGCTGAAACTTCCTTAAATTGTTTTGCAAGAGAGTTGGGTTTTATTGGTGATGCCGCTACAGATCTTTTTTTCTTTGGACAAAGTGAGTTAAGTTGCCTGACTTGCCTCTTTAAGAAAGTAATTTTCATAAATCTAATTCTTAGTTCTTTGCACAAACATCCTAAACTTTGTTTAATGTTTCCCATGTAAATTTAGTTCTCTTGATGGCTTTATCATATCTCTCAAAATAGTGATTTTTCCTATCTTGAAAAAAAGCTTGTTATAAAGGTTTCTGGACTCGGTGTAACACTTTGTGTGCTGCAGGCTTTGATTGCTTTCTTCTCAAGTTCATTTATTAATTCTGGTTATTGCAGATGTTTTAATTTGTCTTTGGTATATGTTAATTATGGCTTGGTACAGTTGCTGTGGGCTTAGAGCACTTTGAGGCAGATATTCAACAGTCCATCCTGCTGGGGGGACAATACTGATCACAGGGAGAATGTTGCTATCATGTAACATACTCAGCTTTTCTGTCCCTGCTCTGGAAAACACCTTGGTGTGCCATACAGTTCCAAGATGGCCAGTTTTAAAGGTATTGAAAGAGAGGAAGAACCACAGTGCCAGCCAATTCAGGGGACTGCTATGACTCTCCAGTCCCTTTCCTCTGCTTAAAATGGCAAGCTCTTGTACGTTCCTTTTCTTGTCACCAGTAGAGTGACAGGGAGCTGAATTGGCAGAAAACCACACGAGACAGGAAATGGTTAGCTTTGCAGCCATACTCATTAAAAATTAACCAAATTAAATTAGTCTTAGGGTTTTTTTCAGAATGATACCTTAAAACTGTTTATCGGATATGGTAAACCTCATGTATTAATGCATTATTGTAGTGTAATCAATATGTCCCAGGTAATCGTATTTGTGATGGTAAAGACTGCTTCTTCGATATTGCTTTCTCTCAAGCAGTGTCTAACATTTTGGGAGGAAACAAAATTTGTCTGAAAAATAGTTAGTGTTTTCTCTCAAAATATTCATAACAGCATTCAGTTCACAAATGCACCTTTTTATTTTCATCAGAAGATATTTACAGCCTTTAGAAAGGGTTTGATCCTTTCTTCCCCCTCCCCATTTACTGATGAATTGGAGATGGACTGATATTTTGCAGTAACTTTGTAAATGGCCTAAGAAAATTACATTGCCATTCATTTTTTTTCAATTAAATATCCTGGAACTTTAAAGGTGAAATTTTTTTTTTGACTCTCAAGAAATAACATTCCTGAAGCTTCACCTGACTTTACACAGATGTATTAAGATTCAAAGTAAAATTGTTCAGCTCTCATTCTCTTTCTTAATATTTGCTTTTTATTTCATATTCAGTTAATTGAGGGTATAAATAACATGTTGAAGAGAACCACTTATACCGCTACACAGTCTCCTTTCTTATCTTTCAGAAGCGATGTTCAGCTCTGATAAGATGCTCCCTTTCTCTAAGGAGACAGTTTCAGCTACTCGTTAACTGTGAAAGTTTAGGTGTTCTTGGTTTGAGGGTGGCAGTTACACTGCCCTGTTAGCAAACATGCATTAGGTGTGTGTGTGTTGGTCACTCGTGGCTTTAAGCTGGCAGAGAAATGCCTCGCTGGCACAACCAGTTTTCATGTCTACACCTGTATATAGCAGACTGATATGACCAGTGTCTGAAAGGGCTGATGTGTCACCATCTGCATGGCAAACTGTCCTTCATGGACATTCAAACAATTGTAACTGCATTTTCATGTGTATTGTTGAAGGACAAAAAAATTCCATATTAGGAATTTTGATTTCTGTTTTGCTCACTGTGTATGCCAGCATAGGTTGCAAGAGTTAGGTACGCTGACATACTTTCAGAAAAACAAGGTTTAGAAACATGAGTTTTTCCAAAAGGAGAATCCTAAGCCTCTTGATTGGTTGAATCATTAGTACGCAAACCCTCAATTTGACTTATTGCATTAACTACTAAAACTGTTGTGTGTTCTGCTAAGTGGTTAACTCACATATGCATGGTCTGGAGAGTCAATCGCAAAGGCATTCAAGCTACAAGAGTCATATAACTCATCCCATGTTTTCTCATCAATGTTGCTATTATGAATAGAGCAGGTATTATTAGATCTCTAAGGATATATCCCATGTCATTTCAGCTAGTTTTTCAGCCTTGTTCTTCACGCATTTGATACATAACTGATTTGACTGTAAGGCTACCATAAGATAGAATCAAAAGCCTTGGTGAAATACAGATAAATGGCATCCACTGCTACCTGCCCAAAAATGAAAGAACTTTATTACAAAGAAACATTCTGTAGTGAAAACCACAGTCCAATATGATGCATACAAAACTACATTTGTCTTTCATGAATGAAAGACCTTGCTTTGCAGGTATTCCTAAAGCTGGGTGAAAAAACTAATGAAGTTCTGTGCGAAAGAATGAAAGCTCAAAGTGAAATCGAGGTAGAAAGTAGGTCCTGGAGTGATCAGGAGAACAAACAGCTGACGTAGGGGCAGGGAGGGAAGGGAAGAAAATCACTGGTTTATTTAGCTTGGTGAAATAGAATAGGGGATTAATATGACTACAAAGAAGGAAAATGAAGAAATCTTGATGGAAAAGGAAACAGCGTAAGCAGACTATGAATTAAACCAGGTTATAAAACAGAATAAACTTCTAACTAATGATACTACTAATATTTCAAAACAGCCCTCTCCAGCCTTGCAGGGACAAAATGCTAGCTGTTTTCAAGATACATCTCAAATCAATTCCTGAATGAAATTGTAGAAGGTAGTTGCCGGTAGGCTTAAACATAAATGACATTATGATTAATTGAGCTACGAATCTTGAAGTACATAATCTTGTCTACTGCAAAGCAAAAGTAAAGCATGTTGACCTAAACTGTAAGCATTTTATAGAAGGTCAGGTACAGTAGCTGAACTGTTGAGATGTTTTAATGTACTCATTTAAAGCCTAGTTCAGTGATGAGTGGATGACCTTGAGACGGTTTGTCTTGTGGTTTACTCACAGAATTTAGTATGGACTGCATGCTTAAAACAAGCACTGGTTTGAGAGGGTGGTTTCCTTGCCCTTAATTTTTCTGTTGATAGTTTGACATTCTATGACATGCTATTTATGATGTTTGCCATTGCATACCAATGGTCTGCCACTATGCAGGCTTTTGTTCACAAAACAGATGTAAAGTTGCGATGTGACAGTGTGCAATGGGTTCAGGATGCCAAGGAGCTATTATTGTGTACATACTTGGAAAAGTATTCCTGTTTCTCTTGGGTAAGAAATTTATCAGAACACCTTGTGCACGCTGTTCTGAGGATGCAGGCACCCCCACGGCATATGAAAAGGTGTGTCAGATCTTGATCACCCACCAAAAGGGTTAATCAGCAGTTCCCAGGTGTGGGACGGTGATAGAGTATGTGTTTGACAGGGTGAAGGCAAGATGGCATTGCCTATAAAACTGTCTCCATTCCGGTATGTGAAACAGCAACTATATAACAGTGTTGGGGATGATGAGTGTTTGGGTTTGGTGGGTTTTTTGGTTTTGGGGTTTTTTTGTTTAGGGCTTGTTTTGTTTTGTTTACAAGAATCTCCATAAGTAACCACACATTTATGGCCCATTTTAAGTTAACTCCTGCCTCTTGTGATAGGGGCTGAGCTTAAAGAAGCATCAAGGCTAAAGGGTCCTCACATTATTGCTTTTCAGGATTACATTCATAAGGTGCCGGTGGTGTGAACAATGTAATTTGCAATGAACTGTCATAGGAAATAAAAGGATAAAACTACACTATCACTTACATGCTTGGGTGGAATACTGTTAAAAGCTCTGTATATAGCTGCTTGACTCTGAGAATGCACAAAGCAATACAATTTACAACAATTTTCTTGATATTTTTAAGAGAACAGTAGAAAATGGTGGAAATAAATTGAGTGCTAGTAATTACTGATTATTCAGTAATAAAACTGGATGTCACAAGTATTCCTTTTTCCTTGCCTTGCAGTTGCATGGGGTAGAGTGAACCATCGCTGCTCAAGAGCCAGTCATGCATGACTGTGGGCTCTGTACTCAGGACAGTGGCGAGTATCTGGCCAAACTCCTTGTAGTAGGGGCAGGTAGATGGGGAGCTGCTGGACTTGTGGTTATCTTCCTTTGCACTGTGGTAGGCTCTAGAAGTTTTTAATACACTCTTACTACATGGGACATCCATTTAATCTCTCCACCAGCTGTTTTAAGCTGCTTTCATACAAATGATGATTTTGAGTTGTTCTCAAAATCACATTATTGGCTGTAGTTACATCAAAATGACTGTTGTAGTCCTTTAGCCAGCTTGTTGCACCAGAGCAGCATGTCCTAGAGCTTTCTGACTAAAGGCTTCCTGACTGTACACCTCCTGCCAAAGTAGAGGTGCCATTTGGAGTGAATGTGTTGGCAGATGAGCAGCTCCTGAAGCTTTGGAGGTGAATAGAAAGTCCAGGATAAAGACATTGTAAGGTAGTATTGGGGAGTTATTAAACTTTAGTCCTGCTACCTTGACTTTTAACTGTATCTTCACTGCCAGATAGAAGAGTCAGAACCTACTGAGAAGCCTGAGGTTTGCTTCTAGTCTTTATCCGGGAAAGCAAACCAGGTTCACAGGATTCATTAATCTGCGTGTAAAGAGTGTTTGAGAGGACTTTGTGTGGAAGAGTTTGAGTTAAGGCATGCAACTCAGATTGACTTCTAATTTAGCATCCTGATACTGGTAACTTTATGCACTCCTTTATCAGTTCTGTATTCATCCTAGAGCAGTGAGATATATCTGAATGCTAGTGCCATGAGTGTTTAATTTGTAATTTTGCTGTGTCTACTCATACGTCTAAAGTCACCTACATGTGCATTGTCCTTGCAGAAACAAACATCTTTTAGCACTTCTTGTTTGTTTGTTATCATTGCACATTTTACCTTCATAACTCTCCTCCCCTTTTTTTCTTTCTTACCTTTTTACTTTTCTTCAACTGTCAGTGGAATTATTGTCTTCCTGTCTCCATATTCAGGTAGTGTCAGTGGCTGAGTAT
Organism: Haliaeetus albicilla; assembly: GCF_947461875.1. Classification (NCBI taxonomy): domain Eukaryota; kingdom Metazoa; phylum Chordata; class Aves; order Accipitriformes; family Accipitridae; genus Haliaeetus; species Haliaeetus albicilla. Next base: position 56,981,171 of record NC_091485.1, read on the forward strand.
CACCGCAGGATCGATGCTCTAAATAGCGAAGAACTGCGCACACTCTGCAGACGTCTCCAGGTGCCCTCTTCAGTAGTTTAAACCCCATCTCCAGATACTAAAACATCTTTCTTTGTAGTGTCTTTGTTCAGGGCAAGTCCCACACTCAGTGGGTTTGTCTCGTGCACTACAAGGATCCAGCAGAAAATTCCTCTGTTTTGGATCTATTTAATTGTGCAATGCTATGATGGAATCAGTAATTTTATGATGGAATTTTTACTTTCAAACAGGAATTTTCTGTCAGAATTTGAAAATTTGTTCTCGGTACTGCTTGTCTTGGAGTGATGTGTTTTAACTTCCACTTTAGACTGGTGTGTTGCATTAGGTGGAAGCTTTCCTAAAAAGAATGCAAACCAGGTGAAGAATCCTAATTTTGTTGCATGGGTGTTTAATTTTATATAGGAAACTTTCATCAAGAATCTCACAGTACTTGGCAAGTATGAAGCTTCACAGCTTCTGTGGAATAGGTAAGTATTTTTCCCATTATGCAAGCAGGTGACTGAGGCAGTTCGATACGGCAAAGGTCATACACATGGAGCTGATAACGGAACTGTCTGTTCCAAAAGCAATACTTCAAAAAGCAATACTTCAGATTTTTGAAGGTTTACTGATATGGACTTAAACTGGTATTTGCATTCTCTTTAGGTGTTTCTTAGTTCTTTGACAGTTATAAAATTGTTAGCTGCTGTGTACATCATACATAACTTACTGATGGAAGGCATAGCTCAGAACTCATTAGAAGTATTGAGTATTTTGTCTTCCTGTAGTAATTGGCTGCTGAAACTAAAACGTTTCAGTTCTGTTTTTTTACTTTGATCTTGGGGTTTTTTTCACCTGTTATGTAATTACACATAAGAAAACATTTTCTTAGCTCTTTTACTACTGTTTATTTAATAATCAGTAATTAATTGCTTTAAAATGTTTTGTAAGTAGTACAGTTACATAAAGCAATAATGAGTGTGAACCCAAAAGCTGCAGTTCTACTTCTATGGGAAAATAAGAAATTTTGCAAAAAAAATTTTCATTCCCACTTGAGAATAAAACAGTTCTCTTTCTGGCAAGTGGTCGTGGAGAATCCTTTTATTAGTATCCTGGAAGTGCAAGAGCTCTTTCCAAATACCTTTCACCTGGAATGCCCAAACTCAGGGTTTAGACTGACTTGAAAAACCTGGTGTGATGGGCTGGAGACTATAAACTGTCTTTTCTGAGGCCATGTAAGTGTTTGTGTGTAGACTGCATGGCCGTTACTAATCTCAGAAGCCCCTGGAATCTGACTACAGGTCAGTCTGCTCTGTCAAAGTTTAGTGGGAAATAAATTTGCAAGTTTCAAAACTACACTGCATTCTGTCAAACAGATAGCTTTGAACAGACACATCTTTGTCCACTTCTATAAAGCAGTGTTCTTCCTAGAAGAAAGTTGCTTTAGTGTAAGAATAATTTAAAAAGGCAGAAAAATCCAACAACAACAACAAAAAACAAACAAAAAACCCCCCCAAACCCAAAACCTCAACCCACTCCCCCCCTTCAATCCAAATTATTCATGTTTTGCATGGTGCACTTTAATCAGAATTAAAGAATAACAAAATGAATAAGCTTTCTGCTGTACACTTGAACAGTGCTGAACATTTATGGAGTTGAAGCAGTGGTATATGATGGATGGAAGGCATTTAAGGTGGAAAAGAGTTGGACTGCCAAATAACATGTTTTATAGATAGCACTCTATAATGCAGTCTGTAGGTCATCTTTCTGTACATGAAGCTGCATGGATGAATGCATATACTTTTTTTTTTGTTGTGATATGGAAATTAGTGCATAGTTTACATTGGAAATGCTTGTTACCCTCCATTGAAAAATGGAAGGCTTGAGCTTTTTGCTTGCTTGATACTTTCTTTAAGCGCACCTTTTCTTGAGTAAAGAATTAATATTGTAATTAAGTTACTGTATGAATATACTTTGATACTTCAACTTTATAAGCCTATTTTTAAGTAACAAGGAGTTTGAGGTAGTAACTTTTTCCATAATTCTTGTGGAGAGGAAAGGGATATCCTTTTTTTCAGCTCAGGTGGCTGTATTTGTTTAAATAGTCTTATCTGTATTTCAGAGTTTTCTTTGGTATGGGTTTTCTTTTGTTAACTAAGAAAGCTCTCTTCGCAAAAGCTTAGCAAAATTTATCTTGGTGGTATGTGAAATACCATAATCGTGTCCTGTATGTTTAGAGTATGAGGTAACTGGCAAACACTGGTTCTTATTCTGGAGTTGGCAGAGGGTTTTGGTAGGTATTTTCTTGAAATTCTCAGGATTCAGGCTTTAAATAATTTGGACAGTTTGACTTGCAGTAAAACTTGGTTCAGGCTGATAAATTATTCAGATGCAGTCATTCTTGTTAAGATTTTTTTCTTTAGTAAATCCCTCAACATTGTAATAAGTCTTGCTGCAGTGACTTAAGTTACTAACATCCTTCACTTTGTCCTACTCCTCTGTCAGACTTCACTACCCCCACAGCAAGTTTTAACTATCCCTGCAGCAAGAGTTATAGAAGGAAACCTTTTTGGGTCGCAGCTAGTCTAGTTCTCAACATGTGGCACTTTTGCTTGAAAGTGCCAATGAATGTGGACTGGGGTAAGAAGCTGTCATGAACTATGATACCTGATGAGGAGTTTTGTGGCCTTCTGCAGCCTCCACTAAACGGTGATCAATAGGGTATAGATATATGGGGCAGTTATTTTAAACTACTACAGGATCTTCATGCGTAGTGCATCTTTGCCAAACCCCAAAGCTCACTACGCAGCATAAGTATTACTGCTGCTTTCTCCTCCCCACCCACTCAATTCTTTTTTCTTTGATTCCCTTAAGTACTCCAGCAGATCAGCTTATGGAGCAGCAATATTCCTAGGGCTCCATTCAGATGCTTTACTCAATGTCCTTGACAGCAGTCTTTCCACATGTCTACTGTTTATGTGAAAGCTTTTACAAGTACTCTAAAAGAAACTACTGAGAAATGTCCATGTTAAAGTTTCAGTTCCTTTTCTGTCTGGGTTTTTTAATTACATTTAATGTAAACACTGTGTTAGTATTAAAATGCAAGCACTGTGTAAGCTGACCTCTGAAAAGCATTTGAAGTCCTTCAGCTGTATATGAGGACTCTTTTTTTTTTTTCTTTTCTTTATTTTTTTTTAGCATAAAACCATAGCTTTCTTCTGAGTAGGTGTCTGTGTAATTCATTGTTAGTATATAGTTGAGTACCAGCTTGCTATTGGATGCAGTGGAAATCTTGGTCAGATCAAATCTAATGGATTTCTTAACTTTTGAAGGAATTGTATAACAGTAAATCGGTAACTGCATGATTTTAAACCTGCAAAGTTTATCCTTCCTGCTAATAGAATTGTGAATACTTATTTTCTTGTTGTTCTTTTTGTAGATAACAACAAGAGAAGATATCAATTCAAAACAGGCAACAAATATCAAAACAGACCTGGAGCCTGAAGCATTCCGGCCAAATCTTAGCGATCCCAGTGAATTACTACAGCCAGAGCAAATTGAAAAGGTATTAACTTATATATGTCATTTTTTAGTATTGTACGTTAATGTATCACAAATGCTATGACCATAGTGTAAAACACATCAGTAAGAAGACCTTGTATGATATTAAATGCATAAGCACAACATAATTCATAGCTAAAATGTTGCTTTTTTTCTTAATATAACTTTGAATACACCATGACAACACTGGTCTGTGTCTCTGCCCTTATTTCATTCTTTCTTGAAAACAGCTTGGCTTTCACTGCAGTTCTTGCTGTCTAGTCCAAAGTCACCTCATTAAATGTGTTTATTGAAGGTTTGGATCAAGGCTGATCATGTTCAAAGGCACAGGAACAGGAGAGCAAGCATCCTTTACCATTCAGCTTGTTACCTGTTGACTTGAGTGATCTAGTTCTCCAGTACTGAGACATAATATTGTTATGCAAGAATAACTGTGGTTTTACTGTCTTTAGATAAATCTCTTAGAGACCTTACCAAACACATGTTCTTTGGTTGGTAAATCATTCTTCTCCTGCAGGTCACTGGTAGAGCTAGGAGAAGAAACCTGCTTGAGAGACTAGGGATAGAAAATATGCCTGTGAAACTTTACAGTTGGTCTGAAGTTTTAAACTAGCTTATAAGGCCACTTGTAGTTCAGAACAACATAATCAGCTTTCATTTATATGTAATATAGTCTTAAAAATAGTAAAAAGTGTATTAAATAAGAGGATGGTTGTTATCTTGTTAACAGCTCACAAAGTCTCTTCCACCACGGACCATTGGCTATCCATGGACTCTTGTCTACAGTACTGCAAAGCATGGCATGAGCTTGAAGACTTTGTATCGAACTATGCTGGGATTAGACACACCTGTGCTGTTGGTTATCAAGGACAGTGATGGACAGGTAGGAAAATGTTTGTGTGGAGGTAGGGGACCCATCAAAAAAGTGTTTGAGGAGCATAAAGGAATAGCTGACACTTTAGTCCATCATGGGAGACAAAATTGTGTGTATCAAGCTGGTTTTCCCCTTGGTAATTACGTAGATGCTTTTAAAAACATGTTTCACTGTCAAGCAATCCTCTGACATACTACATTTCTAGGAAATTCTTTACTGTCACAATGCATGAGTCTCGTAATACCCAATTACTGAATTTACTTTTAGTATTCTTTTTTAAATGCACTTAAAGCACAAGAAATAGTCTCTAAAACTTTCTGATTTGGGAAGATCTTGTTCAGTTGGAATGTCATTGCCAGCTGCAGCCAATGCTTCTGGGTACATTCTTTGGCTGCAGCCAACATCTCTCATTCGAGGGCTGCAGGATCTTTGCTGCATAATGAACTTTTGTTCCTTGAGTCTCTCTAGTTGTGCTCTATTCTCCTTTGACTGGGATATGAATTCCAGAAAGTGGATCACATCTCACCATTTGAATAGCAAACATCGTCTCTTGAATATTCTAATAGCAGGTGAAATTACAGGCAGCATGAGACTTTGATTCTTTCTTTCTGAAACTTCTGCACTCTGTCATGGAAGCAAGTTACCACTGTCATGAAGAATTGATAGAACCACTGCAAAATCTGTAGTATTTACTTCATTTATCTGTCCCACTTTGGTAACCAGTTTTTATTTTCAGGAAGCATGGGCTCATATCACCCCATATCATTCAGGGGGGCTGAAAACTGTAAATGAAGGGTATGTTTTCCTAATTCAAGTTACAGCTTGTTTTTTCCTTCTGTTTCCTGACTCAGGGATCCCTTAAAAAGAAAAATCCCTTCTAAATCTCTGCTAGTAGAGCACTCTTTCCCAGAAGTTCTTTAAAAGGGAACTTCACTTCATTTACTTTTTAATGTTGAAGATAAAAACTATTCAACAGACTTGAGATGTCTCAACAGATCCATCAGCCTCTTCAAATGTACTTTGGTAACTTCCCTTCTCTGATTTCCGTACTAACTTCTCAAGATTAATTTGTAAGATACCTACTTCCTAGTACCTGATTATCTGGCCCAGAAAGAAAACGTCCCTTTTCTGATAAGGGCTGTCTTTCCACCAACACGTAGTATTGTTCTGTTGCTGAAAGTATTCAGATGACCTTCCATATATGAATATCTCAACTTGCATTTTCAAAAAGTGTCATGGTTGCTGAACCAAAACAGGGAATTAATTCATAGACAAGTCAATTTTATTTTTTTTTTGTGACAAATCTCAACTTACAGGCTGATGCCCAGGAACATGTATGAAAGTGTTGCTTGGACTTTTGGGTCAAGTAGCCACTGAACTTATCTTTCACAGTGTATGCCAGATCTTACCTAGGTTGCACACAAGAGTGAGTGAAAACCATGTATATGCAGCAAGCAACATATGCTATAGAAGGAAAGGTTCAGACAAGTTTTACATGCTCAGTCCTTCACCAATGTAGTGAGAGTGTTGTTTTCAGTAGTTCTGTCTCTCAAGCTATTAACGATAAATGTCTATGGAAATTCAGTGTAGAGTTTTTCTCCTCTTGGTCATGGATCTACAATCATGAAAAGTAAGACAATGGTAGCCTACTATGCCCTTTGATGGTAATTAATCAGGGTTATCCATTTTTTAAGGAAGGTATTGATTTTTTGAAAGCGGTTAATTTGTCTTTAATATCTTGTAGCTTCCTGGCAGATAGTCCTATAAAACTGCTTTCCATGACTGAAAAAGAATATGAGTACTTTTATTAAAGGAGAGTGTATCCAGAAATAGTTTACTAGCAACTTGCTAAGATAAATACTATTTATGTCCTTCCAAAATGTGTTTTAAGAGAGACCGGGTGTCTTCATATTTTATGCTCCAAGATCACTGCCTGTTTTCTAAGCTATCTAGTCCAGAGAAGATCCCAAATGAGATTCAGCCTTTTTGAAGAATGACAGAATTATGACCAGATAGTTCCTTGCCATTTGCTGAGTGTACCTCCTCAGTCCTTTTTTGGCATTCTTTGTTCTGCCTGCTTTGTAGCTTCTATGTTTATGATAGATACTGGTTTTGTCTTATCCTCTGTTGAGGTACTTTTCCTTCAAACTAGAATTAATTTATTTCCTGGGCTATTTCCACTGAGACCCTGTTCTTTGATGTCCATGTTTATGAAGACAGCCTTTATCTGATGTTGACATTAAGTTGAGTAAGGAGCAAGTGTACCTTGTAACTTTTCATAATATGGTTTGTTAGAGGCTGCTAAGCCTCACCCTGGTGTTTTTTTTTCCCCAAATCTTCTCCAATCTTGATTTCTTTTTAAAATGAATTAGCAATTTTACTTCAAGGGCTGTAAAAAAAAAACCAAACAGCCAAAACACAGCTTTCACAAACTAAAGCTCTATTTGTGTAAAAGCTGAACATTGTCTAGTTGAAAGTTAGAATCTGAAGCCACCTAAATTGCCTGCTGTAGTCAATTCTAGGAGATCCTCTAATAAAGGTGCCCAAGAAATGTATAGCTATCTACATTACAGTTGTTATGGACATTCTATCTACTGGTAGGTGCTTCTGTTAGTGAAGATACCAAGCTCTGATGTCTACTCTGACAACCATTTAAAAAGAAATTAACACCTAATTCCTGAACATGAGTCACTAAACAAGTGGTGGTCTAGAAGTGAAATTAATGCAGTTAACCACCCCAAGGACTGTCTAGTTTTATAAGTCATTCTTCAGATTGTATTTTCAATGCTGCAAAAGTGTGAGACAGAACCTAGAACTTGGGAATTTTAGGTACTCACCCTAACAACTAGACACAAAAATCTAATCTCATGCAGAAACCCTATAGCCATCACTTCTCAAAGGACCGGTAATAAAGATCAGGTAAAAAATGAAATACTGTCTTGAAGTTTGAATTCTACTGTTGCAGAAAATATGCATGAAATCAGGGTTGGAGGTAATTGGTTTTGTGACACTGAAATAACCAAATAAAACCCTAAAAGAATGTCATGTTGCTAAACAACTCAATTGATAGAAACTTGAGGATTAGTATAATCAAATATCTAGTATCTAAGGTTTTGATATTTGGTCCATTGTCTTTGAAGGACAATGAACCAATAATTCTTAAAGTTCTGATGGAAGACCTGATTTACTAAAGAATTAAGTCATTAAAAGCCTTTAGCCAAAAATAAGTAAAACATGCATAGAAGAATCCCTATCCCAGCCTTTACTTACAGAGACTTCTGAGCAATACCCAAAGTACCAGTTTAGAATGATTGACTACTATCAGTCTAAAATGTGATCATCTAATCTGAGTCACTCTGTGAAGTCTTCTCACTTAAAACATATTTCAGCTGAGCCAAGCCTATTTTTAGAAAAAGGATTTTAGAATTAGTATACTTTCTAATAGGACAACTATTGCATCCGTTAATTTAAAACTGAAATCAAACAGCAGTTTTAACTGCCTTGTCTATAATGTAAGTTTTGAGTCTTTCACAAATTGTGGGGGAAGAGAACACTTTGCATGTCTTTGTAGCACTAGGCTAAATAAGTATGATTGGGTTTAAGCCAGCTGATTTTCCACAAATGTCAAATAACAATGTTCAGATCTACTTAATTCCTAATTTCATTTTCCTCTCCCCCTGCCCCACCCCATATTGTTGTTCTAATAAGCACTTCCTCACCTATCATGCCAGATGGACTTCACCTATCATGCCAGATGGACTTCTCTGATTTTTTTTTTTTTTAAACTATTGTTGCTGCTATTTGACTATATGATCATTTAATATTCTGTGTGCATGATTTACTGCAAATCCTGTGTTGGATGTTATACTTGGTCAGCTCTCACTTGGAACTTTCTCTGACCCATGAGGCCATCTAACTAGTAATGGGCTAAAAAAAGATAAGTGTAAAAAGCTGTAGGTCTTAACACTGGGGACTCATTTCAAGCCTACCTTAAAAAAAACCAAAAAACAAAAAAAACCCAACCAAAACACACAGGAAGAGAAAAAAAAAAAGGGCCAAACAAAAAAGCCTTCTGGAAAATAACAGGAAAACAAACATTTTTTCTTTAAAGTAGTCCTTCATTTTGGTCTGATTTGGTCTGGCTTCACCGGAAGGCAAAACATAAATGGTAATTTCTTTGTCTTTTAAGCCTATTCTTGTCACTTAGACGATGGGGTAACAGAGAAATGTCTTGCTAGTGTTTGATCCTATATGTTGAATTAAATAAATATCTGTGCAAAAAAAGGTTTGGGCTAGTTTTCTTGTGAGCTTGCATTAAAACAGAGGTACAGAAACTTGCATCTCAGTTCATGGAGCTTCAAGCTTTTAGACTGAATTTGCTGTTTAACAATGCATCTGAAACTGATAGAGTTCTCTGAAAGTGAGCACCTTTAGCTGACTGTGATACTTTATTTCATCACCTTATCAAGTAAGTTTAAAAATTCCTCTAGAGAATCAGATTTTAGAGTGTAAATGTTGGTCACTTGTATGCTCAAAGGTAATTCTCTTCACTTAAGTAAAGGAACAGTTTTACAGGAGTAAAGTATCTTGTCAGTTTAGTGATATTTTGTTCTTAAAAATACATAATATATAAAAATAAATTAGTAATAATATGAAGAAACTTCTGTAGTTATTAACGACTTAAAGGAAGTTCGGTACGTTAGTCCTACCTCTCTTCTCTGTAACAATGGGGTCTCAACAGTGACTTCTAAAATGTGCAGTACTACCTGCATCAAATTAATTTTGTTTGCTATTGTGTATACTTTTTTCACAGTTATTAAAAGTTTATTGCAAAAGATTAGTGTTTGAGTTCAACAAAAAGATTTCAAAACATCTGCTGTTGGCATGATTGTACTGTTAGACTTAACACACAGTCTGATGTGCATTATCAGGATAGTTGAAGAAAATTATCCCTGATATCCTTTAGAAGACTAGCATTTTTTTTTCTCATAACTAGTCAATGGAAGATTGTGTAGTGAGGGCAGGGGGGTATTTTGTTTCAGAACGAGCATATTTTTTCTTTGTGACTCTTCTTTCAGTCTTGCTATCTTCTATTTCAATTAGAAGTTTCTGAACAAGAAACTTTCTGGACCATATAAAATTCCTGAGAAATAAGGAATTTTCTAATAGTGGTTGTACTGAACTGGTAACTCAAAACTGAGCTGGGGCAGCCTTTATTAGATGCTTGATGGCTGTATATAATCCTTGAGTTCCTGATCTGGAGTTCATGCTCACCTAATTTTGTGTTTGTTAACAGCTACTATAGAGCTCAACGTGGGAAGGAATGCTTGGAACACCTACCTATGGCCAAGGAGTTTCTTAGGATGGGCAGAAGAAAATAGTTTCTACTTTATATCCTGAACATAATCCATGTCAGGACACTAGCTTTAATGTCTTGCTCTCATCAGTCCCATGCTTCTCAAACTCACTATTTAATGTGAACAAAACCACAGAAACTTCATTTTGTCTTTTTTCTTTCTCATACAGACAAATAAGAGGGTGCTAATGGAGTGCTTTAGTACTTGCATCTACTCTGCTCTTGCAGATGTTGAAACCAGCTTCTTGCTAACAACAGAAATACTGATTTGGGGAGCGTTGTACTTCATGGGGTACAGTTGATTTTGCATAATTGTGTGGGGGTAGGGGGTGGTTCTAGTTCCAGAGGAATTGATACTACTTTTAATCAGACTTAAAAACCCAATAATCCATCCTTAGACCTTTTTAACTACTGTTGTAGTAGTCTTATTCCTGAATATTATAAATACTTTTACTATGCGGCAAAGGCTTAGTTAAAATCTGTCTCTGTTGTAAGACAGGTAAATAGTGCTTACCTGTTATATGGATTGGAATTAATAGATTACATGAAAAATAACAACTCAGTTACAGCTAGGAACTTGCTGAAAATAACCTGGTTAAAGCAGAAGAGGAGGTACGTATGAAGGAGCAGAACCATTCGATCTGAAATTTTAAAAATATGTACATTGTTTCTGAGAATTTCCTGAGTTTAGTTTTTATCCCTTTGATTTTTTTTTTTTACTGTGTTAATTTTTTATTGAGAGAGAGTCCTCTTACCGTTTTGTTTTTTTGGTTTTTTTTTTAATTGTACCACAAAGCACCATACCAAATCTCAGTCTATGCACTTGGAACTGTGATACTGCGTAAGGCTTATCCTGTAGTGAATTCCAAATCTGGCAATGTTTACAACCTGATTTGTTTATCTGTTACTATCATTAGAGATTCTCAGATGCTGTGTAGTTTTTCTTAAGTATTTTCTCTTGCACATTTTTACTTACAGGTTTTTGGTGCACTAGCATCTGAACCATTTAAAGTGAGCGATGGCTTTTATGGCACTGGGGAGACCTTCATGTTTACTTTTTCTCCAGATTTTGAGGTAAGTAGTAGTAACTTTGTATGCTTTTGCTTTTTCCCCACACATGCATTATCTTAAAATACTTACTGAATAAATCTAACAGTAAATAATCTGAAAAATTCTAGGAGGTGGCCCCAAAAATGTCATCATACTAGTTTTTCCACGGAATCTGTAAGTGCACAGTAAATTGGTAGTGTTTGCATAGTGGAAAACATACTCAACCTGACTGTTTCATTGTACTGAAGATTTTTCTACTAGTCTAATTTCTGCCAGGTGTCTGTCTGAAAATTCACAAACTATATCCTTTTAAAGGGCATATCATCTAACCTAAGCATATTTTCTTGGTATTTTTCATTATGTGGAAGTTTCAGTGCTCAAAGGAGACCTATTTTGGAATGGTCTTATTTTAAATAGTATAAAACAGAGAATTTTTATCTGCATATATCTGTTCCCTGAATTTTCTGTGTAAACTTGGTGACTTCATTAAATTGGCCTCTAGCCATCCATAGTCTGTCTTTACTGATGTTTAGTTTCCCTTCCGCCCAAATAAAAAGCTTTAACTTGCTAGTCAGTTTTGTTTGGTTTTTTATTAGGTTTTCAAATGGACAGGAGACAACATGTTCTTCATTAAAGGAGACATGGACTCCCTTGCTTTTGGTGGAGGAGGGTAAGTCATAATTTCTTTTTGTCATTAGAGTCTGTTGAAAGCGTGTGTGTCTGCACACCTTTGAAAAGAAAGTTTGGAATTTATTTCAGTTTGATAGCTCAGGGCTCAACAGTTACTGGCCAAGAAAGATTTAGTATGTCAGGTATTAGGCTTCCTATGTGGAGGAAACTTAAACAGGAGGTTTGTCTTCAGCATAGTGTGGCATCAAGTTTCAGCCCTGCAAGGTTATGATGCCTTGCGTTCTTTACTTGCATGTGTGTCTTGGTATATTCAGAATGGACACAAGATACTATGATTGTGAAGGTATGTAAATATGAAAATTATATGTAACTAGAAGAGGCTTGAATTGAAACCGTACCATCCCAAGATATGCCAGTGTCTTCAGAAATTATACATTGTCTCACCCGTTTCTCCCCCCCTCCCCCCGCCATGCAAGTGCATAAGCTTCTAGGATGTTTCCCTTGTTTGTTATCTGCATTCTCCTCTCATGTAAGAGTACTGTTACACCTTTTTCTTAATACAAATGGAAGGGGCTGAAAACTGAGGAATTCTGGTTAGCTTTTTATTTCAGAATATCTGAAAGAAGGATATTCGCAAATTAATAATAACTAGTAAAAAAAAAAATTGTTGCAGCTTCAAATTTATCAACAGCTATAAGGTACTTGTGTTGAAAAAGAATTCTATAATTCCTCCTCGTTCCTGAATTCTGAATGAAAAATGCATTCATAAGGTTAATGCTTACTCCCTCAGCCTTTTGCTTTAATACATTGTCTGTCTTGCAGAGGGGAGTTTGCTCTTTGGCTCGATGGTGATCTCTACCATGGAAGAAGTCATTCATGTAAAACATTTGGGAATCATACACTTTCTAAGAGAGAAGACTTCATTATTCAAGACATAGAAATATGGGCTTTTGAATGAGTATTTAACTACTTCTACAGGGTATTGTCCCAAACCTGACATGAATCAGTGCAGCTCAAAAATCCCTAGGAGCAATATAATGCACCATTTTACCTTTCTGATTTTTTTGGTAAGGTTTTTTTTTTAGTTATTATTTTTAAATAGCAGACTTTTTTTCAAGCTCTCACATCTGTAATATACTGTCCTACTTTTTCTAAGCTGTAGACACTTTTACAAAATGGGACATGTGGACTGAAAATTAACATTAGTTACTTTGAGCCTTGCAGCCTACAAAATTTTCGTATATTTATTACAGTTGCCTCCCAGGTTTCCCACACACACCTTTCTGCAATCCTGCTAGGGGGCTGCTTCATTGAATATAAGTTATTATTTTTGTATTCAAATTACGTCTATGAATGAAGTTGCCCTCTGTGAACCTATATAAGAAGAAAGCTGCGTGTGGGTATTTGGCAGCAGTACTGCAGAGATTGGTCTGGACCAATGATGGGTTAATTCATATGGTGCCACAAATAGATGAGAAGCCTAGCATTCCTTCTTAACACATACCAGTACGCAGATGGTGAAGTTAGAAGATATCCAAAGTCAACAGTGCCACTTGTCTTGTTTATTGTTCATGTTTAGAAAAAAGTCTGTTAATATGTGTTCTAGCTGCATGCTGATTGTATTAAAGAGTGTTTTGCACATGCTGTTAATGGTCTGCAGGTTTGGGACAAATACTGACAATATTGAGCTACATGGCAAGGACTTATAAAATAGCAAGGGAAGGTAAGACTGTGATAGTTCCACAAAATTAAAAGGCTAAAGCAAGCAAAACTTGGTGAACAACTTGTAGCTATAGTAGGGCATTAAAAGTACAGAAACAGATGCATCTTTCTTCAACATAAAGTATCAGATATATACTGTTATACTGTTGTAGCCGTGTAGCACATCAACTCCAAGAATATAGCTTATTCCTGTCCAAAGAAAAAAATAGTTGTGATGTTTTTGAGTGGGTCTATGTTGTAAATTTACAGTTAGCACCAGCTCTGATTAAAATGAGATAATGTACTATAGGTAGACAATATTGTAATTCAGTAGACTTGTGGAATATGCAAACTTACTGTCATGTGACCTCAAAAAAAATGACAGGCTAGAATACAGTTCCAGTAGCTCTTGTCCACTTTTGTAGGAAAATTGATAAGCCATTGTGGCAATAACAGCTCAACAAAACTGTTTGTTTCAAAGCTTTTATTCTATGTTCTGGAAAAAAAAAAAAAAAACCAAACAAACAAAAAAAAAATTGCTGTTAAGTGTGACAGTGACTGACTTTGTGCTGAAATTTCAGCTATTTCAGATGAACATTGTATATTATCTTGTAAATTAATGTTTAAAGTAGTTTTGTTATTATAGAAAAGTGTCGATTGACGGGTTGCTTATAGCACTTTAAATTATTCTAGAAATGGAATAAAAGCCAAATGGGTTGGCTTAAGTAGATGTAGTTGTATATTATTTCAAAATATTTACATCTCTGGAAAGTTCTAAAAACTTATTTGAAGACAGCTTACTGCTATGGTAATGAGAAAGGGCAGATGTTTCATCTATAATATGCTAATGCTCAATATGAATAGAAATACAGGGCTTTGTTTCCTGTCTCTATGTATAGCTCTTTATCCTTACTAGAACTTAGTACAATGTGTAGACTGAATGTTTACAAAATAAGGAATTGTAAATAAATTGAAATGGCTTTTCTCCCCTTTGGTCTTCCACAGCAGTATTATTGTCTTTGTGGAGTTAAGACTGATTATTACAACAACAAAAAAATCCTGTAATGGATTTTAAGTACTCTAAGGTCACAGTGATGTATAGCAAATAAATCTAAATATATGTAAAAATAAATTTGAGTTGGAGTTTATTTGGAAGTTGGAATTTACTTAGAAGCACAAATGCATATTATTGCTGTTCATTTAATAACTGTACTGAATATATAGGATGCATTTGCTCATCCTTTTTGGAATTTTTGGTTTTTGAAAACCCAGTGGGAAGTGGTGAAAGTGAAATATGCTGTCTTCAGCCATTTTCAAGGGGGGGGGAAGCATCTTGAATTAATGGGTTTTGTCACCAAGGGTAATCTAAGTACTTAGTCTCTATGCGAAGCTCATATTGCAAATAAAGCCTGGTTTAGATTTAAAATTCTACCGTGAAGAATTTTATAAACAATTATACTTTGAGGAATTATATAAAACCAGAAAATATTCAGTAGGTGAATGTCTCTGAGTATTGGACCAGTCTTGGAAGGGCACATGGGGAAAAAAAAGTGGAAATCAAGAACAGTATAGTAAGCAGTACAGTAGCAATCACACTTGTATAAATGCTAAATTAGTTAAGGAACAGAAAGACATTTGAGTTAAAGTATAAATGACTGTAGTAACACTTAGTGAGGTGACTAGCTGTGTAAAGGGTCTACAGGGAGTAATGCGTGTCTGTTAATGAAAGACCGTGAACTTTGTTAACCAAAGGTATGGTTTAACTTCTGTATGACACACATAAAAGACTGTATAGATGAGATCAAAGGCACTGTCTTGATGTACCTCCTGCCTTCAATTCAGTATGAATTTTCTGCAGTATAATTCCTTTCCATCTTTCCTGGCAAGGTTTGCTTTTATGATTGTAAAGAGTTGAGGTTTGACATATGCTGACGACTTTATGAGCTACATTTTGGTGCCAGAAGACTGTGTCTCAGCATACAGTACTCAGATGTATTCATTGACTAACTTGATGTTTTGCTCAGATACCTAGGATTCTTACCACATCAGCTTTCAGCTCTAAATCCTATCTATGTTAATTACTGCTTTTGTATAATCTGCAAAAAGACGTTATTTCTCACGTATGGCTTGTGCTTGCATCCTCCTGCTCACCTATGTGTACTACGTTAGGTATTTTTTATGGGAGTGAGCATGTCTGCATAAAATCCAATCTTTGAAGAGGAATAAAAACATTTACTACTCACTCAATTTCAAATTAAAAAAATAATCTTGATTTGGATACTTCCCAGTATTCCTTATTCAGGACTTGAATCTTAAATCTCACTTTTATGTTCTTCCTTTGTAAATGAACACATGCCATCAGGGAGTTTTACTATTGTCACAGCAATGGGGAGCTCAGTTAAGGGAAAATCCTCTACTCTTTCCCCCCTTAAGAGTACATGCTCCTGCAAAATGAAATAGAGCTACACTGTGGTACTGGAGCAGAGAGAGTCCAGCTGAGGGAATGGTGTACACTTAGTGTAGTATGTACAAACCAAAGTGGTCCTGCTAGCTCTCCCACTGCAGTATCACCAATGTCAGGTCTGTTTAAGCTCTGCTTTCTGCTGTCCTGCTTATCTGACAAGCTTTGTAATCTTGTTGAGTTTCTGTTGTAATAATTATGCTGCTAGTAGTACACATACTGTTGAACACACTTTCAGTGTGCCCTGTGGTGACAGGAGTGACTGCAGTTGAGGTGTTGGTGTGGTGCAGTGTATACATAGCACCTGAAGTAGTTATGGCAGTAGGGCTTGCCAATATTTGTTCTGTGATCAGTGATGATTGAACATCTCGCCACAAATGTTATACTTTCCGCTACAGCTAATTTTATTTCGGTAGGCTTCCCTCGTTTTAAAAATGAGCTGTAGTACTGAACCCTGGCTGTGCAGAAACATTTTAAAGAAGGAATTGCTGCTGTGGAGGAGGGAGCTGATTTCCAGTGGGTGGGATATACATCCAGTGGACCATCTACTTGCTTCAAGCCACTGCAGCAACTGTTGTAAGACTTGAAAAATACAAAGGTGTGAAAGTCAAATTTATTTCTTCTGATACAAATTCCATGCTGTCACTTACGCATGAAAGCTACATTGAGAATATGGAAAGTGTCTCTTCTTCTGTAGGAACTATGAGGTACATGTTTTTTGATACCAAGGAAGGAACTTTGCTTTCCTAGAAAACTACACAACCCTTGCAAGAGCAACAGAAGCCTCAGACAGGAAAATGAGAGATCTGTTAATTATCAGAAGGAAATCTGTTTCAAATAAAACATTTTGGGGGGTGAATACCGTATTTAAGAAAATAATGTGCCACTGTAAGTTACCATTAACTAAGAGTTGCTCATTCTTTATCTCAAAGGTTAAGGGCTTTCTCTTTGAAGCAATTCAATAATAGGAAAGCAGGTCTTAAATAAAAACTATGAAGACTGCTTTAATCATCAGGTTTTGACCTTTATCGTCTTACTAATTTAAGTAGAATATTTAAATTTGGCAGAGGTCACGCTAGTTTCACAGGAATGTAACAGTTACAATATAGTAGGAGAATTAGACTGGATAATTTATGGAGTACTTTTGTTCAGTTGTTTTTTAATTCAGATTTATTTTCTCCAACTACTCTACAGGGATAAATTTGTCACATATCTTTATGTAAAAAAATGTTATAAAACATGTAACCTACATGAAACACTTCCACACATTATAAGTCATATCAGTGTTTAATATTTCTCTTACCCAAAACCTGTAAATACTTTTCACAGTTTAGAAGGCTTTGCATGGTACTGCCTACTCAAAGGTAAATGATGGAGGACAGTATGAGACAAATCATTAGTCATATCACTTGTGGTTTTCTTATCCAACTGGAAATAAAATATTTTGAGTGGAAAAATGGAAAAAGAGGGGGAGGGGTGCTTCATAAAGTTTTTTGACATTGCATTGGGATGGCTATGGGAGGCTTAAGAAGGTATCTGCAGTGAGCTATAGATTTATGATGTCTAGTAGTGATTACATTGTTACACAGTTGACCTGTAAGGAATTAAAGGCAAAGAGAGATTTGAAGAGAGCTCGTGAGCTTGAAGGCTAGTCTTTTTTTCCCTCAAATATCAATTGATCTAATGTTACCTTTCTCTAAACTTATAATCTTGGTTTTATCCTATATGGTAAGTCTAAATGCACATATATCTGGGTATTCCAATATGCAAGAAGACATTGTTTCTATAAATATATTAGCAACAAAAGGAGGGCTAAGGAGAATCCCCATCCTTTATTGGATGCAGGGGGAAACATGGTGACAAAGGATGAGGAAAAGGCTGAGGTACTTAATGCCTTCTTTGCCTCAGTCTTTAATGGTAAGACCAGTTGAACTCTGGGTACCCAGACAGCTGGAAGATGGGGATGGGGAGCAGAATGAAGCCCTCATAATCCAAGGGGAAATTGTTAGCAGCCTGCTACACCACTTAGACACACAAAAGTCTATGGGGCTGGGTGGGATCCACCCAAGGGTGCTGAGGGAGCTGGCAGAAGGGCTCACCAAGCCACTTTGCATCATTTATCAGCAGTCTTGGCTAACGGGGGGGGTCCCAGTTGATTGGAAGTTAGCAAATGTGATGCCCATCTACAAGAAGACCTGGAAGGAGGATCCAGGGAACTACAGGCCTGTCAGCCTGACCTCGGTGCTGGGGAAGGTTATGGAGCAGATCATATTGAGTGCCATCACATGGCACATACAGGACAAGCAGGCGATCAGGCCCAGTCAGCATGGGTTTATGAGAGGCAGGTCCTGCTTGACTAACCTGATCTTCTTCTATGACAAGGTGACCTGCTTAGTGGATGAGGGAAAGGCTGTGGATGTTGTCTACCAAGACTTTAGTAAAGCCTTTGACACTGTTTTGCACAGCATTCTCCTGGAGAAACTGGCTGCTCACGGCTTGGACGAGCATACTCTTCGCTGGGTGAAAAACTGGCTGGATGGCCGAGCCCGAAGAGTTGTGGTGAACAGAGTTAAATCCAGTTGGCGGGCAGTCACCACTGGTGTTCCCCAGGGCTCAGTTTTGGGGCCAGTTCTGTTTAATATCTTTATCAATGATCCAGGTGAGGGGATTGAGTGCACCCTCAGTAAGTTTGCAGACGACACCAAGTTGGGCAGGAGTGTTGATCTGTTTGAGGGAAGGAAGGCTCTACAGAGGGATCTGAACAGACCAGATTGATGGGCCAAGGCCAATTTTATGTGATTTAACAAGGCCAAGTGCCGGGTCCTGCACTTTGGTCACAACAACCCCATGCAGTGCTACAGGCTTGGGGAAGAGTGGCTGGAAAGCTGCCTGATGGAAAAGGACCTGGGTGTGTTGGTTGACAGCCGGCTGAATATGAGCCAGCAGTGTGCCCAGGGGGCCAAGAAGGCCGACAGCATCCTGGCTTGTATCAGACATAGTGTGGCCAGCAAGACTAGGGAAGTGATTGTTCCCCTGTACTGGGCACTGGTGAGGCCGTACCTTGGTACTGTGTTCAGTTTTGGGCCCCTCACTACAGGAAAGACATTGAGTTGCTGGAACTTGTCCAGAGAAGGGCAACCAAGTTGGTGAGGGGCCTGGAGCACAAGTCGTATGAGGAGCGGCTGAGGGAGCTGGGGCTGTTTACTCTGGAGAAGAGGAGGCTGAGGGGAGACCTCATCGCTCTCTACAACTACCTCAAAGGGGGTTGTAGTGAGGTGGGTGCTGGTCTCTTCTGTCAGGTGGCTGGAGATAGGACAAGAGGAAATGGCCTCAAGTTGGGGCAAGGGAGATTTAGGTTGGATATTAGGAGAAATTTCTTCACTGAAGTGGTTATCAAGCATTGAAACAGGCTGCCCAGGGAAGTGGTGTAGTCACCATCCCTGGAGGTATTTAAAAGATGTATGGATGTGGTGCTTAGGGACATGGTTTAGTGGTGGACTCTGCAGTGCTAGGTTAACAGTTGGACTCAATGATCTTAAAGGTCTTTTCCAACCTAAATGATTCTATTCTGTCAGCTAAATGAATTGTTGAGATTCAAGAGGTAGAGTGCCAGTGGTTACAGAATTTCAGTTCTCTCTGCTATGTTCCATAAAGGAGAAAATGGGAAGGTTCCCCATCTCCTCTTGTCACTGAATTACAGTTCAGCTGAGAAGTTTGACCTGCAGCTTAGTCTGTCCTTGCCTCTCTTGCCCCAGTATTAGTATATGCATTATATGAAACTTAAAATGTAGTCTTGTCCACAATGACTTCTGGTGAGCATACAGGAGCCTACAGAAAAGTCAAATGTCAATAATGTGTTGCTCACAAATGTTTAAGTGGATGAAACTTTTATGAACCTCAGCATTAACTTAGGTGCAGATACGCCTAAATTTCAGTGAGTCAGGAGCAATTGTTGCCTCCAAAGTAAATGCTCAGCTTGCCGTCATGAACCTGGAGGAAGATGTTTGCATTTGAGAATGCTAGCAGTTTATTCAGTCCAAATCAGGTGTCTGCCTCCCTGCATCGTATGGGGCAAGAGCAGTAAAACGTCAGAGCTAAATCTGCTTGCAATCCAGTCAGCCCAGCCTTTTTTGTTAGTAGGCATGCAACAAGGCAGAGATGGCTCTCATGTGAATGAAAATTGTTGGCAACAATTGCTGCCTTCTTTTCGTGTAGTGATTTCTTCATTAGAAGCAGTGCTTAGCGAGTAGAAGAGGCACTCCACACTTCCATGTTGCTATCGAACAGGTAGGAAGAAGTGGAAAAATTTAATTTACTCTGCAGTTTCTACACGCTACTTTGCTGCCTCAAGACCTAAGCCCGGAAGGTTTTTTTTGATTCCTACTTCAGCAGTACATGCCTAGTTGTATTCCAGATGTTTCCTTGAAAGTGAAGTAGTAGATGGCATAGATTTCATATCAAACCACAAGCTCTCATTATGTGCTGTAAACAGGCATAATATTGAAATGCACCTCTTAGTGGTATACTGCAGTGTGAGTGTTTCAATTCAAAAATATATCACTCCTACTGTCTCGGGTCAGCAAATGAAAGTAGATGTATATGATTCCTCATACAATGGTGAGGTGCTCTTGGGCTTTAAGTCACACATGAACATAACACTGAAAACAACATCTGTGGTGAACTGTATCTCTGCTGTGTTGTCCTGTGGTAAGACGAGAGTTCTTGTGAGCAGAAATACATAATTCACTTAACACTTATGTGCCTTTAGTGTGTATTCTTTGTACAGGTATTTTGTATAAGGACTATTTCATTTCCATGTACTCTGAAATCTTGTTCTGGTGCTTTGGACAGAGAAATCTTCACAGGGAAATATTTTAACTGCCTGTTAAAAGGAGAATGTACTTATATTTTGAAAAAACTTATTGATGTTTTATTTCACAGAATATGCATGTGTATTTCTTCTCTAGTGTGTGGGAGGAATAACCCAAAAAATATTCAGATAAGGATTTTATTTATAGTTCATGTATTCCTTTGACAATCAAATTTCCTCAAGACAATTTAGACAGTTGTAAAGGTCATTATATAAAGACATAAAGAATAAGGTACGAATATACAGGTAAAAATTATGATATGTAAGTATTACACTTATAAGTCAGTTTTGCAGGTCAGCTTGAGTAGTCTGAGAGATCTCAAGAAAACATTAAATAAGTTCCATTGAATCCATCTTAAGTAATATTTTTCTTCGTTAGATTCACAACTGTGCCTAAATTATTAACGATTTACATAGACTTCCAATAGAAATAGTAATCAGTTTTTGTATCACTAACATATAAAATATTTTATTTATTTGTTCATTTAAGCTTCAAACTGGAGTACCTGTACTCTCATAGTAAGATAGCAATACTTGTTTTATCACAGAGTAAAGATGTTCATACACCCTTTCTTCTGTAAGAAGATATTTGGTCTTTCAGTTTGAAAGAATCTTATGGGGAAAAAAACGCACTTCTTTTTCATTATGCAAATTACTTGCCCAGGCACCTTGCTACAAAACAAATGCTTTTCATGTGAAGTACATTTTTACCGGAGAGCTATTTTTGCAGTAGTAGTTTAGAGAAACGGTGATCTGTATAATCCAGTAAGCATTATAGACCTTACAGAGGTCTCAGATTTGTCCATAATACAAACAATTTTAAGACCTGGAAGTATTAGTTCATTAGTGTTTACTCCTATTTTGGCATCACCTGGACAGAAATATGTTATTTCAGTGACATCAGAATGGTTCAAATGGCAAATGCTGTAAAATTAGGCCAGTGTTTCTGTGTAATATGAAACACCATTTTCCTTAATGTCAGTTGATTTTAGGTATGAACACTGTTTCTGTATCTGTTCTCACAGAGGTACACTGCAATGGAAGTCACTTTTTTTGGTATACACAACACTACAAGTACCGACTGATTTTTGTATGTTACATATTATTTTTTCCCTGTATTTATAAGAACCATATTTATATAGATAATCGGACAATACATTGCACAACGTTGCATAGGAGGTATTTTTTTATGTGGCTATGAAAAATTTTTTTGTGCATTACATTCTGTTGAGTGTTTTCTCTCCAATATCCATAACTCTAAATAGGAAACTATCTAATAAATTAGTAATATAAATACATTAAATACAAAACCTCATTTATAAAAAGAAGGACTTTTGTCTTTATACGTGGTATGTAAAAGAAAGCTGTATCAGTAGTTGCCACAAGATTATACTACAGTAGTAGTTGCATATCCTGCTTGTAAAGAAAACAAACGTGGTATCCTTGATTCTGTGTTCAAATAAAATTGGTTTTACTTGCATATAAATAAATTAATTAGGAAATACGTGCACAAGATCACTTTCACCAATCAAAAACTTGGTCTTAGTTTATATTGTCATTTGACTTCTGATCTGGCATGCTTTATGTTCATGGTATCCCAGTTTAAATAGTTGGTAATATCTTGAATGTAAGAACAAGTAAAAATTGAAATTAATTTGTAGCTATTTATATTGCTATGGGTTTTTATAATCAGCTGCTGATATTCAATATAGATTTTTCTCTTTATTTTTCATGTAGTAACTAACTGAAGTGTCCTGCAAGCCCTCCTGGTACAGAGGAAAATCCATTTGGATGCTTGCGTTACCATGCAGTAGTTACAAAATACATATTTAGAAAAATGCTCAATAATATTTTCTGTGTGGGTGAATGAGGGGGAATATTGTATTCCAAATGTGTAAATGCTAATAGCAAGGCAGAAAGGGAGAAAGGTTTTCCAAAACAAGTTGTTCTGGTTGTAGCATGCTTATTTTAGTAAAGTTATTATGACATTATCATCCCTTCCTTGCCATAACATTTCTCCCTCAAAGTCCACCAGCCCGTGTTTCCTGGCTCTCATGAGAATCCCAACCACCTTATCTGAAATACGAACGTATCTCTCAAAGAGTTCCCCAAAAGTGACTTGGATCTTGCCGTCAGGCCGTGGCTTCGCCATGGATTCAATGATGAAGCACATGTCCCTAATCTCCCGGTGGATATGGGCCTCAGCTCTCTTAGCCCTTTCAGCAGTTTTGGTTCCTTCCTTTGGGCGGCCGTAGCCTTCATCTCCTTTGTGCAGGCGCGTGGACATGGCCAGCTCGTGGTCAAATTCCTCGCTGAAGGGATTGAGCTTCTGCGTTATGATGTGCTGGTCGGCCCATTCTTGCCATCTGTCCTTCAGGCTGTTAACGGAGCTGTATTTCATCTGGGCTTTGGTGCATGCTTCTTCGCTAAACCTGCTCGCGCTGAGAGAAACAAAAAGGGCATTTGAGCATTGCACTTCATCATTTAATTACAGAGTTTTGCTACTAATCTCCTCTTTAACTTGATTACCATGTTTTCCCAGACAAGATGCTAGCCACCAGGTGGCATGAGTTCACTACTTCTAAATTACTTCTTTGGGGGCTTTTAGTCTATGTTCCAGTTTGCACTCGAAAGCAAATCTGCTGGTCACAGCTTGATCTCATCAACGCTACCATCCTCCAGCCTAGGTTTGAGCCTGTTTTGACAAACTTTTGGCCAGAATGACTTAATTCTATATAGGAGTGAAACAGTATGCTGCTGATTACCTGCGCTTTCTACCTTTGGTTAGTCATGCAGCTCCCCATTTCTGCCTGCCTAGCAGAGCCTGAAATCTGCCTGCCCTGGTGTTATAGATGGCAATAACTGTAAGTGTATGGTCTGGATCCTCAGCTATTCTTGGCTGAAAAACAGAGGGTAAGTGTCTAGAAAAATCTGTCCTCTGTAATAGATGTTGTCATTTAAAACAACAACAAAAAGCTAATAGAGTGCAGTAGCTCTGCCTATGCTTATATATTTTAAGGATGGTTCTGAACAATTATTGAAGTCCAAAATTCACATTCCCACTGGCAGGGTACAAGCCTGAAAGAAACTTAGGGCTACTGAGATTTGTGTCAAGGTCAAAAGATGATGAAAGACCTTCAGAGATCTTACTGATTTATTTTTTTGTGTGTGCTTGTGTGTGTGTCATAGCAACATCATATTGCTGGATGACTCCAGGCAGACAAATTGATACTCTTTCCTCTAGTGGCCGATCTCACATGTTGTGGAGGAGCTATAGATAGTCTGAGCTAGTCTTTGTGCTGTCCACATCCTGTCATTGTGTCTGTACAGAGCTCGGCTAGGGAGTATGTTGTGCTGTGGCTGTGCTGAAGTAATTTGTTTTCTAACGTTTTTACTCCCCAGAAGGCTGCTCTGAAACCTCCCCAGTAATGTCAGCTGAATATTAACAGTAACAGCGGAGAACCAAAATACAGTTAGCAAAACAGTACAGAGGACTGCAAACCTGCAGAAGATTTTGTTTCCCTGCTGTTTGGCCATTCCTTTGTTTTCTACTAAGCCTGTTGAAAGAGAGAATAGGAGTGATAGACATGTCCCCAGTTGAAGTCTGTGCACCAGAAGGATGCCAGTACTGGGCAGCACTGTAGTGCTAGAGCAAGAAGTGCAGACACTTAGTGCCAGGGATAGAAGAAGGAATAGGAGACCAGGACCAATCTTTTAGCTGTGGAGTTGCCGTTAGCTTGACTTAGCTTTGTTGAGAAACTATTTAAAAAGCATCAAAATGCTCTTTCCCATCAATATGGTGAAGAGCATCAGAACAATTGAGCATATAGTGCTGCCAAGTAAAGGCACCTTCTGTGGGGTGACTGCAGAGCATCCTGACAGTAGGCAGCATTTATGTACCTGTGGTTTTGTTCATTTAAGTGATTAACAGGTAGGTGTTGGCAGGAAAGCATTAAAATATATCAGTGGGGTAAAGCTAGACAATTTTGTTTCCTAATGATAAACCAAATCCCCTGTATATAAGCTGTTGTCATACAGGCAAAGGGAAAGCTGTGATCCTTTGCCCCTTGCTCTGAATTGTAGCTTCATTGCCCAGAGGAATTGTGGGCGCAGGGTTTGTTTATGCAAAGCAATCTGTCTCCTGAAACCTATGGATCTCCCAAAAGCCACAGAAACCCTCTGCCAGCGCAGTCTTAACTCCAGCTGAAGCTCAGATTGATTGCTTCCCCAGCTCTTCACGTGGGAAGATATCGGGGTGGGGGGGAACCCCAAGTGAATCAAAATTGCCTAGAAGAAGTGATACCAACAGTCTTGGCGGAGCTGATGAGCAGATACCATCATGAGGGCTTATGCCTCGGCCACAGCCAGCTGCTCCCCCTTCTCTCCAAGGGCCATGGCCCCTGAGAAAGTCCTGGAGCTGCAATTCCCCAGGTTGAGGGGAAAGAAGACAGTGAGTGAGATAGCATAACTCTGTAAATGCTTTGTTACCTCTTTTTTTATTTAACAGTTTAGTAAGTATTCTCTCCTTTTCCTGCTGAAACCTTTAGTTCTCTTTTCTAGCTGAGTACTATTATCACCTTCCTTATCCGAATAGTCTTCTCAGTGGTTAAGAAAAATACCATCTTATCTATCCTTTTGCTTTTATTGTGCCCCATGTGGGTTTGGAAAACCTTACTGATACTATATATATTTTTTAATGCATCTTCTAATTTAACCTTTTCTGGTAGCTGAAGTGCAGTTTTCTGCATTGTTTAGCTTAATGACAAGTTAACAATGTGTATGTGTAGAACCGTTTTTTTCATGTTCTTACCACACCTACGCAATGGATTGTGGATCCAAAGCGAAGGTTGTGAACGTTATCCCACTGTAAGCAGTGCTTTACCTGTAACAATCAACTAAGTTAACCTGTCAACCAGAATGATCACCCTAAATGCATTCTGAACTTCTATGAGGACAATGTCTGTGTTCCATGTTCCTTCTGACCCTTTCTGAAGGGGAAAGGTATGAATCCTTTTTTAATGTTTTGAGTTTGATATCACTGTTGCATCCCTTTGGCTCCTAAGCAGGAATGAAGTAGTGTTTCCTATGCCTGTAGGACTTAACATGCCTTCTGCTAAGGAAGCAACATTATTCCAGTAAATATTGCAGCTGGAAATGATGAAGGTGCTGATGTGAGGAAAAAAAAATACGATGCTTTTTTCCTGGAATATAGAGAGGAAAATGGGAGATTTACTTTAACAACCATGTACTTATAGCCTTTTTGAAGAAGATTAAGCCACACTGAAATGTTCATAACAGTAGCAGGCTGAAATAATGTATTCTGAGGCTATAAAATAAATTAAGAAAAATGAGTAGTTAAAAATTCCAGTCCTGATAACAGCACTGTAAGTGCAGAAAATTACTTTTGTGTCAGATTTCAGTGGAAGAGAGAGCTTTAAGTAACATAAGAGGGTGTTATTTCAATCATTTGCACCTCAGTAAATATGGCTAATTGGTTTTTTCCTAGGTAGCAGCATTAAAATTAGACATATGGGGGAAAATATATGTGAAGTATAACAGAAAGAGAGCTACTTTTTTTCTACTATAGCATTTTTAAAGTGAGCAGTTTGTTTTAATTGAGGTTATTTACAGATAATATCTGCTGCAAATGTATCCTTTTTTTCCCACTGTATGTGTGTTACGGATGCACTGCCACAATGTGTGAAATCTTTGGTTCGAGGTCCTAACTTCTGTCAAAGGACAGTGCACATGGCCTCTCCCAAAAGTGGGGGCCACAGACTTTCAAGCTCTAGGTTGCTGGAGAGCTTTTTTTCACTTTGGCTAGTAACCATTTGCTCCTTGTGGGAGATGACTGGTCAGCTGTACAGCAAAGCATCCTTCTAATCCCCAACTTGAATAGTTAAAATAGCTATATGTGTTTAGATAGTTGTGCTAAAAAGTACCGTATGTTTGAAATCCATGACTATGTTAGTCATAGTCTAATGCTGGTCATGGTAAACACTCGTCAGTAGTGAGGTATAAAACCCGAGCAGTGGGAATGGTACAGCCTGCCTTACTGTCTGCAGAGGGATCGCAGAGTCTGTTTTGGCATTTTCATCAATGCTGGTTCCAGTTTTTTGCTTCTGAAATGGTGATTACGATACAGTATGGTCCCAATCCTGCGATTCCTGCTGCCTTGCTCATCCTTTACACATAGGCTAATTGGGTGTGTGAAAACCCTGCCTTCTCGTCTCAGATTGCCTCCTGCTCAGCTCACACTCACATTGCGTGTGTGCAGGTGATGGACACAGAGTAGAAGCAGCAAAGACCTGGGCCCCACCACATGATGGCTCCTGGTAGGAACCCGTGTCCTGGTGCCAGCCTCTTCCCTCTCTGCGGGCTCAGGCGGACGAGCTCTGCCAAAACTCCTGCCTTGGTTTAAGTTTCACCTCCAGCCATCCTCCCTGCCCAGCAAAGCCAGCGGGCAGCATGTGTGCTGCGCTTTGGCCATGGCTCGGTGCACCCTGGCCTCAGAGGCTGCAACTTTACGGCCAGATGTGAGGTTTCACACCGAAACAGTTCAGGCTCAACCACATTCCTTGCTGCTGTTGTTGTTCCGGGGCATTACCAAGTTTGTAAAACAGAGGACTGGAGCAAACAGCATGTTGTGTCTGTAACAGCTGCCTACAGTTTCCCATCTTGCAGCACTGGACGTACAGATCTTTTAATCTTTTACCAACAAAAGAGTGATGAATTGGTTTGGCAGCTACTCATTGGCAAGTCTGACCACAACACAACTGTTTGTAGCCATCTTCTGGAAAAGTGGTTCTGGTGGAGACTCAGGGAAAGGAAACCAGAAAATTCCTACCAGCCTCTGCTGTTCATCTGCTCTTCTGGGAGACTTCCCAAGGACTGCATGGCTATGGGTGAACTCCACTTGTTAACAACCTGGGCTTCAAATTTAATATGTGCCTGTTGCTGTATAGTAATCTTCAAACAAGAACCTCTTACTGAAAGATGTATTATTCAAAACTGCCTGATGCTGTGAATTTGCTACTTAATTCAATTTTTTTTTTAAGTACAACCTGTAATAACTACACAGGTTAAGTAACAGATTCTGCTTCCTTTTTTCTTCACACCATTTACAGGTATAAGGAAGTCTATGTGTCAGGAACTTCTACTTCCACAACATATTCAATAACTGTACTTTCCCACACACACCCCTTATGATAGTGTACCTGTAGAGAGACCTTGAATTTGAAGAATCTATTGATGATTCAAATGTTCTTTTTTGTCAAATGATTTATAACATATAGCATGATTCAAATCGATCCTGAAGATGCTGAGGCAAGCTGGAGGCTTTTTAATGTATGTGTGGGGTCCCAGCTCCTGTGAAAGTTTCCATTCTTTGACTTGATGAATTCCAAATCCATGAAGAGCTTCCAAAGAGAAGCAGAGAACCCAGCTTTTGTTAAGGGGTACTTAAAGGTGATTCCTGCAATGTCTGTTTTGGACATTCTCTGCAAATTACTCCCAAGAGTATGTACAATTTATACTAAGCAAAAAAATGAATCAATATTTGGAAATATTATTTGTCAGGTACACCTCTTTAGACTCAATATTTGATGAAATAAATGAATAGCTGTGGGCTATTGCTGAGGTGAAAGATTTTAATCTGAAATGTGGACTAAAGCATTAAGAAGTAAGTAGTGATTTCCATGAACCAGTAAATCCAGAAAATTAAATATAATTAACATTTCATAAATATAACTTACTGTGTCTATTATGTATATAGCACATAAAACTTAAGGCTATAATCAGATGTTGTTGACTAACTCCTTAAGCACAGAGAGATATGTGAAAGGTTTTCTGGATTTTTTTTTTTTTCTCCTTCAAGAGTTATAATTTCTTTTTGACCATTTCCTACCAATTTTGTTTTCCATTTCTTCCTTAAGGAAACCTGTACCTGTTTCTGGGTCTGCTGACCATTCGTGATAATGTAATAAAGGTGTTTTACTTACAAAGATGGCACAGGTCGTTTAATCCTCACAACCGTCATGTCTCGGTCGCTGTCTTCTTGCTCGAGTTTGTCCTCTGCTTCCCCATAGCCACTGTCCTCTGCATCCAGGCTGTCATCATGACACTTAAGCAGCAGTTCTTCCTTAGCCCTCTCTTTGTCCTCCTGTTCCATCTCTTTCCAGCCCTTGGTCAGTTCTGATACCACGTTTGAACACTTTCTCCTTATGGTTGGAGATAATTTGCCATTAAGAATTTTGTCAATAGCACTTGATTCTTCTTTGAGCTTGGTCATCTCTGAGCTACTATTGTTATTCTCATATCTTCCACTGAGGAGGCTAACACCACCTCCTCGTTCGTAGGCTTTGCTTACAACTGTTTTGGTCACCTCTTTGTTTTTAATGCTGAACTTTTTGAGGGCTTCATCTGATTCCCTTGCATTTTTTTCAGCATCTCTTATCAACACTGATTCCTTTGCTGAGGATTTTTTGCCGTCTTCTCCTTGGTCCCTCTTGACAGTTCTAATTGCCCATTTTTTGAAGGGTCTTTCTTGTACAGGCTGAGTTGATGAGTCTTCTGCAGAAGGGACCCATCCAGAGGGCTCTTGGGCTTGCTTTATGTTGTGGTCAGTTGCCCACTGCTGCCAGCCTCGTGCCAAGCTGAAGACTAGGCTGGCCATTCGGATCTTGTGGACAGCCCTTTTCACAGGAGTAGTGCTCGGCTTTTTTTCAGGAGCCATGTTGCTGTCTGCTGCCATGCTGGCTTTTCCCCTTCCTATGCTAAGCACCTTCTGAATGAACTTCCTGAAGTGAATAATGTCGCCTGAAGAGAGCTACAGAGATTTAAATAGAAGCAGGAGCATTTTGTGCCCATGGAAAATATGTGAAACACTTCTCACAGAGATACAGTATCCTCACTATTACGGAGGTCTTTTTTTAAAACACAGGGTTGCATTTCATCACAGCAGATGAATGATGCATGATGTAAGCAGGGTGACACAGACCTGCACTGGAAACAGCGAGAAATTAATAGCTCCTTTAGCCCCTCTTCCCTGGGACTGCTGAATTCTCAATTTGTTGGCAAGGGTCTTGTTCTTCTGGAAGTGCAGAACTTGGGTTACAGATGCTGAACAGAATGTCTGAAACTGCTAAATGTGGAGTGCTGTCAGTTGCTGACAACTTTGGCCAGAGTAGAAGATACCCCTCATCATCACAAATAAATAGTGGCCCTCATCATGGAGTGTAAAGCCTGAAGCAGGCTATGAATGAGAAATTTTTAGATGCATTTTCTAAAAAAGTGCAAGGTGACTTCTTCTTATTGCTCATATGTCCAAGGAAATCCAGGTTTGTTAATTTTTTAAAAGGTATTTACGTGCTTTGTTTGCAGTCATTATCTATTAATGTCCGTCTATTTAGAATGTACCTTCAGGGGGGGTCTGGGAACACTATCTTGTTTGGTGTCAGGGCTAAGGATGAGGGAATCGCTATCTCAATGCAGGGTTTAATATAGTAAGTTTGACTTGATCAGATGGATGAATGATATCCTAGTTTTAGGATTTTGAAAAAATAAAGTATAGCCTATTGAATTCCTGACTGCTTTTCAAGAAAGTTGTTTATAGAACTTAGTGTTTACTTGTATATTTTCTACAGCATAATTATGTTTACTATGTACAATACAGAAAAAATTGAATTTCCTAGGATGCTTTGTGATTTCTTCATTCCAGAGGACTTCGTGGAGTATGTTCATATCTGAATTTGTAGAATCGTTTAGTGAATTGATACATCAATTGTTAAATAATAATCACCAGACATTTTCTGAGATTCGGTCCTGTGGTATCTTATTTCTTAGTATAATGTTTCCTAAATAGGAACGGAAAATGGCATTGCTTTTTCCATCCATCATACCTTGCAACTTACAGGATGACCTGCGGCACTTGCCACGTGGCGCTCTGAGGCACACTGAACTTCAAGGAATTCTGTTGGCTTCGTTGGTGTTACACCAGAGATAAATACGGACTCTTGGTACTCTGCCTTTTTATCTTCTCTCTATTAGCTGGGCTGTTTGAAGTAGGTTAGATCATATCTAGCTCTTGTTTAATAATAAAAGACTATATCATACCTTTGACTTCTAGGCAGAATTCCTCATTAATTTGTAGGGTCATTTCCTCTTCAAAACTGATGACATAACATAAGTTAGTGTTGCCATTAGATATTTAGTCATACTTTTATTTTAGAAAGAAATGTGTCACCTCTCTATACTGTACAACCTCAGCTATTACCAACTGCATCACAACTGTGAAATGGCATTGTGAGGTGTACTGATGCAATTTGATTAAGAAGCATGCGTTACCACACATTTATTTTGGTGGCATTTTAAGGCTAATCAGGAATGGGAGCTTCTTGTGTTTAAAAAGTACACACGCGCCTGCATGCATGCACACTGGGTGGCGTATGTTCTCTAATATACAAGGAAGATGCAAGTGAAAGAAGAGAATAATGCACATGCAGAATAGGAGTATGACACCAGCTCATTATACCATTCCATGTGATTTCTTGAGTATAGGGATGGCCGAGGCTTTAGGAATGAGCTGAAAGCTAAATACAGAGGTAAGCGGTGAGGCCAGGGAAGGAGTGCAGTGAACCTTAAGTGACTGTGGAAGGACAATCATGGAGTGTAAGGCCAATAGGGACTCCTGTTGTAAGGTAGGATCAGCTCCACCTGCATGTGTTCAGGTCCCTGTTTTACCTGTTCTTAAAGGCTACCAGCAGTAGATAACTCCCCACTCTGCCTAGGTGATCTATTCTAGTGGTTAACTGGCTTAAATGAAACCTTTTCTGAGGTCTGATGTCCACCTCTGTCACAGCACTTTAAGCCTCTGTCACTGCCAAGGACAAATCCCACCCTTCCTGAGGCAGCCTTTCTTTGCAAAGGCTGATGTATTCCTCCTCAATCTTCTAAACGATCCCACTTCTTCCCAACTTTTCATGTGTTTTCATGATCCCAGATCACGCTTTTTCTAGCTTCTGGATTCCCTACATTAGGTCCACATCTATCGTGTGATGCCCAAAATAGGGATGATATTCCGGTTTAAGCAGAAAAGGAACAGATGTCTTGTATGTTGTGCTCCGGATTCATGTTCTGCTTGTAATCCCTGAAGTTCCCAAGGACCGTCCTGCTAAATGACTATCTATATTCACAGAGCTGACTGTTCCTTCATATGTGACTATCTTTTTTTTTATTAAATGGTGTTCTAATTTGTTCAGATAACTTTTTCAATTTGTCAGAACCAATTTGATTTTTAATCCCTGTTTCAGTGTTCTTGCCATTCAATTCATATTTCATAAATGTCCTGTCTATTCCGCTTTTGGGATCACAAATGAAAATAGCACGTAAGTATAAAGTAGACCCAGTTAATAAGCACATTCAGTTTGATAGATATTGCCATTTATTTTTGTATAGTTTTGCAGTTAATTTTGTACTAGTCCAATGAATTTTGCCTATGAGATAAAAATAAAAAAAACTGACCAATATCAGGATGTGTAGCATCTGCTGCTCTTGCCCATCCTTGGGGGTTGGACCAGATGACCTCCGGAGGTCCCTTCCAACCTGAACCATTCTGTGATTCTGTGATCTTCCAAAGCCTGCTACTTTGCTGTGAAAAAGAATTAAGATTGGTTTAATGTAATTTGTCAAATCAAAATTGCTTGTAACTGTCCTTGTTACAAAGGTCTCTGCTAGGTTTATTGCTGTAATTATTGTTGAGGTTCTTGGACACTTTTACTCTCACACAGTCTTTGCAAGCAGTTGTATTGAAATTCATGGCACTAAAAAAGAATTATATTCCTGAGGCATGTTTGGAAATTACAGCACATTTCAAAGAACTTGTTAATAAAGAGAGGGTTTTTTTTTCTAATGGAAAACCTTGTTATACTGATCATTGTCTCACAGACTTAATGCTTACATAGTTTAGATAAATGACAACAAAAAGTTACAGACTAATGAAAAACACCAAGATTACAGATCAAAACTACTATTAAATCCATGTTGCATGACAATATGTTAAACAAATGTTTAGTATAAATTGGTCACTATTTTAAGCTTAAGTTATAACATCACAGACTTGTCCAAAGTGTCAGTGAAACTAATGTAATTATTCTGAGGATAAGTAAATTTATGATGCTTAATTTTAGGGTGTACAATGATGTTGCCTTGAAAGTGTTGAATGGTGCCTTATTTTATCTGGTGAAGTTGCCAGGCAGAAGTTAATCATAAGAAAGGTATAAATAATGTCTGAGTCATCCAGTCAGATTCATACTTTGAGGGTTGCTTACTTTACAAATGTTTTACTGCAGTAAGAGTAGAATTTATTACTTCATGGGTTTTAATTTTTATTCTTAGTGGAATAACAGGCCAAGGCTACACCTAAATTTCTGTGCCTAATCTCCCTACTGACATTTCTAAAAGCCAATAGCCAGCCCTTAGGGCACAGGTATATTTTAGGCTGCCTGAGCCGGGACTGCATTTTCTATGTGCCTTACATACCTCACAAGGAATACTCCAATGCACAGCAAGATTTGGTGAGGGTGACTGTGTCATGGGCTTTCAGAAGTTCAAAAACTATGTTTGAAGTCAGAGTTGAGAGACCATTTCTTGCAGAAGATATATAGGAGAAATAGCAATTGGAGAAAGTAAATAGGTAAGCAGGCTTGACACTTGTGTTGGAAGTTGTAAACTCCCTTTTCCTTGCCCCTGGCTGCCTATGGTTCTGGGATTTAATCTCTTTGACACCTTGAGACAAATTTGCACACGTTCTTAAGACCTTGTGGCTGCTTTTGGATTGCAGCATTTCACTTAATACCCCTGATTTCCTGGATCCAAAGTTATGAAGGACCAACTGAGAGGTTGCCAATGTCAGTATTTAAAGTTGGGATGTTTTTGTTGTGTGGATTTTTTTTTTCCCTGGATGGATTATGCTCTGTATAGTTATGTACTATCTTAAAATCCTTTTATTTTCTCTCTTATGCTGTGGAATATTAACAGTCTCTGGGAGACAGGTTTGTCTTTTTCTTTTTGTTTAAAGGATGCTTAATTTTAAAAGTAGGACTGTATCCTTCATCCATTACTTTACCTTGTCAGATATTGATATAAGTTATTCAATGGTTTTGATGCATTAAAACAATGAAGTTAATTTTCAACGAATTGTAGGTGTATGAAACATGCTGTCTTCCTCCTCAGAGTCAGTGGTGAATAATGAGAACAAGCTGTGTTTCATGGTAAAGTATAACCAGCTGCCATTATCAATAGAAACCTCAAGACTGAATTTTCTTTTCGTCATGACACTCTTAAAGTACGTTGTGTCAGAACATCCTATGTTGCCAGTGATCACCAGAAAACCTGGGCAAAGTGTTAGAGTTCTGGAGCTCCTTATTTTTAGAGTTCATGTCAAACGTCATTTCTAACAGTAATGAGCAACTGTGTCTCATTCAGCATGCAGTTTTGTGTACAATCCAGGTGTCTGAGTGCTAAGAAATGGACCGCTCCTGAGCCTTTGGACTGAGTCCTCTCTAGCCATTAACAGAAAGCAGTCTACATATTCATTGGTGTAGTTTCTTGTGTTTGCATCCTATATATAGCCATAGTCCTTTTTTTTGCTAAAATTCTGTTGTACTGAGAAAACTATCCCTGTGTAATTAACAGGGAATCTTGAATCTGCATTTGATGATGTGTCATTTCAGGATTCAGCTGCATGAGAGATCAGGACTTATCCATGACCTATCACGACAGTTCTGCTTTGTGAAGAAAATAGACCCAACAAACTGCCGAGAAAACCCTGGTCAGAACCAGGGTTGAAAGACACTTAGTTGTGGAAGGGTAGTGGGGGGATAGGGAAGACCCACTATCCAGTAGCAGCAGTGATAGCTAATGAATTGTAGAGCATAGCCTCAGGGCTCCACTCACTCTAGGTGAGACGGACTTGAATGCAAGCCAGCCAAATAATAGAAAACAGCCTTGTAGAATCTGAACTGGCTGAAGATGAGAATTCAGCATGATTTTTCTCCACAGTCTATTAGAAAGATCTCGCTGTTAGGGCTGAGAGAAACCCAACTCAGGATGCAGGTTTGCATCCATGTATCTTCAAGTTCCTATACAAGTTATACTGCTACTGAAGTGACAAAACTTTTTGCTGTCTTGAAAATCTTACTCCTCTAAAGCTGTCTTCACTTTACAGAAGAAAACTAAGATTAGGATGTAGAGCCTTAAAGCGCTTGGGCATTCTCTTCCTACTTTTTCATATAGTGCCCACTGCTTTCCTTGGGAGTGAGATGCCTGCAAGGAATCCATGCAGTTTAATTAAATTTATACAGGAAAAGAAAGCAGAGGTAAGGTCAGATACTTTTAGTCCCAATGTACCTTTAAGCATAAATACATCTTTTATTTGAATATCTGTAGGGAGTGAACAGAAACAAGTAACAAGCAGTAATGAAGCAATTTCATTTAAAAGTGTAAGCAAACATTTGCAGGAAGTCATTTGCAATAGGCATTCGGTTCTATTTGCATTATGAGGGAATTTCTGAAGATCATGAAAACAAGATAGCCTTTAAAAGATACCTACAAATATGTGGCTATTCAAGTTTATATTGATCATATCTCTTTGTCAGTGAATGGTTATCTTTTTCTGATAAGAAAATTATTTAATATTATGAGCAATTTAATTTTGCAGTTCCAACTTGCTGACGTATCTTAGTTTACAGTTTACCAAGAAATAGTTTTATGGCTTTGAGAATATGACATTATTGGCTGCTGTTGAAACCTGTCCCTGAGCAGAACATTGGATACGAGGAATTTAAAGTCTTCACATAACTTTGCAATATGAGACAGACGGGAGCCATACCAGAATAGGGGAGCCTGAAATCAGACACCTAAATGTAATGTGATAGATGATAAATGTATTTTAAACATCTACAAGAAAGAAATAACAAGGGGGAGGAGGGGGGGAAGCACACTTCTATATAGACAAAAGATGTTACAAAACCATAATCAAACCACCACCTTCCAGCTATTAATAAGGCAGTGTTACCATGTATTATGGCTTTCATTTTTTTCTCTTAAAATTAACTCCATGTTTCTGTTTATTGGTGTTTCTCAGATTTCAAGGTGGCAAATGTGAGAGGAAAAAAGACTTTTCACCATTTTGCAAAAATTTTTCCTTTCAGAGACAGTGTCTTCTGGTTAATTAGAGCAGTACAGAGCAGAACTGAACAAATAACTTTATAAGTGTTTGCTTTATCATCTCTCTGGTTAAAGTGCATTTACTTCCAGGTATTACTGGGTGTGCATCACTTTGTTCTCCTGTCTTATCTTTACAGTCTACCACTTTTGTTTAAAATCTGGCAATACAGAGTATAAATCATACACAATTGTGCCTTTGATGCATATAGTTGACCTACCACAGGTTTTTGAAGGATCGTTGAAAATTTACATTTAACTTCTAACACAGTTGCTAATTATTGTCTTTATATTGTAAGTATTGCAACTTAAAAAAAAATAATCTTAGTTTCTGAAATCATAATTTGAGGAAGGAGCAGAAAATAGACTGGAAGTTTTAGGAAATACGTTCGAACACAGAAAAACCTACACATAGAAAGAAAAAATATAGAAAAACAGAGTCTGTATATAAAATAAATCCAATATTTCATGATTTGCTTTAAAGCATTGTAATTCAGGACCAGGCTCAGAACTGAGAAAACAGGCCTATCTCAGTATATTTTCAGTATTTTATTGTGAAGATTTTTTTAATATTCACTGAGGGAAATACCTTGAATTAGGCAAATACTGCATTTTTTTAAATCTATCAATTAGCTAAAGCAATTAGCATATTTTCAATGCCTCAGTCAAAATTATTCTCAGCTCTATCATTATTCCATATCCTTAAAGGTCCTGACACAAAGGATTGTTTGAAACAAGTGACATTATGGCCCAGATTTGAAGGTATCTGTGGTAGAAAGCAGAAATCCTCTTGACTAGTTCATCAAGATGTTCCTTGTAGTACAGGGGATCTCGTTTTAGAAGTGATACTGGTATACCGAAGCTGTAAACTGTGGCTGTGATTCTTGACCTTTGGGTAATGCAAACGAAGTCTCCTGAGTGCTGTCAGCTCTGCCCGCTCCCCCCGCTATCGCATTCCACTGCAACAGGCAGGACATACCGTTATTTATTAGTTCTCGCTAACCACCAACTGCTTTAACAGCATGCAGCTGTGTTATTGTTAGTAGAGGTAGACCCCTAACTTTGCTTGTCTTTAACAGAGTCAAAGTCCCGTGGCCAGTCTGCGAGAGCAGTGCTGCTCTGTGAAGTTACTTGCGTGAGCCTGGTTGACATTAGGTGTCAAGAAGTGAGTGATTGGAATTGCCGGGAGACCAGGTGGTATTTACACTGTCGTAGGGGTATTTCCATGGCTCACGACTGGTCTTCAGTTGCCAGTGAGTTAGAGCTGAGATTCCCAAGGCTCTTTTGGGGTTAGTTTTGATCAAAAACTTCAAAAAACTGTTAGATTAAGTTACACAGCTACCTCATTTTTAAACTACTCTTCAGACATCTGCCTTATTTCTTACATTATGTAAGAGTAATTAATGGGCCATGATTAAGATGTAAAATTCTTTGCAAGAAGGCGATGAGAGCAGAGGAGTGGGATCTTGAGGTCTATACCCCACGGGCGTTATTTAAAACCGCCCATCATTTGATTTGCAGTGTGGGAGCAAGCTATGCTTTCCTCTTACACACGAGGATACCTAATTGCTGGTAGCAGCACCCAAACTGGAATGAACCGTTCTGGGAGGGGGTCACAGGTGTATCAACTCAATTTTCTCATCAGCTTGGTGTGCTAATTGTGTGGCTTCCTCATGCTCTGCTTAAGCACGTGGACAGGTATGCTTAGTAATGCAGTGGATGATTTAGTGATTTAAAATATAGATCAGTGTATTAACAGATTTGGAGGGAAAATCGACTCCCCATCCCCTTTTCTTGACTGAACCAAGTCAACTTCCCTCACAAGTGGTGTCAGCCATTTGAGCATAGAAAGTTTGAGGAGGTGGTGAATTTTCAAGAGTGGCTTTTGATTTTTGAAAACGCGTGACTGGTCAGCT
Organism: Haliaeetus albicilla; assembly: GCF_947461875.1. Classification (NCBI taxonomy): domain Eukaryota; kingdom Metazoa; phylum Chordata; class Aves; order Accipitriformes; family Accipitridae; genus Haliaeetus; species Haliaeetus albicilla. Next base: position 57,018,830 of record NC_091485.1, read on the forward strand.
TGAGATATTTTTCTTCTCAGGCAGGTAAACTGTTTCTAGCTGTCACTGGACTGGACCTTTCTAGCTCATTCACTACATCACTAGTCACTGCTGACTTAATCCAGTGTTGGATATCTCAGGAGATGGTTAGGAGTGGGATCTGACTGAACAATAACAAATTCAGTATTATTTAACAGCCCCAGAATGCTGCCTCAGCTTTTCTAGCTGTTAAAATAAGGAGGAAGGAGAAGCACACGTTTACATTTTGAGAGTGTTATGGTACTCACATCACTTGACTGGGTATGGTAATTTTGGGCCTACTGCATTTGCCCTTTTTTCTCTGTGGAGCCTGTTAAGGTTTGTGGCAGAGGCCAATGGATCTGTCCCTGAGGGCTTAAAGGGTTTTCCAATATAATAACAATATCAGAAATGTAAGTCAGACATAAGTAATCTATTTTTGCTCTTTTCTTAGCCAGATGATTGCCAATAAATTTTTTTGCTGAAATTGCTGCACTATATCAATATTGGTCTTTATTTCCCTCTTGGTATTTCTCTTCACATAGTGGTTTATAAAGTTCCAACTTTACTCAGGAAAGAAAAATTGATTGGGAGATTTTGAATAGTAGGAAAGAGGTAATAAAGATAAAAGACTTCTCATCATACACTTTGAAACCCACTGGGAATCCCATGAGAAGCATTTCAGTGAGTGGAATCCACAGGCAAAGGCTGGCACCAGGCAATGCACTGAGCCGGGATAACCTACTCTCAAGCTCCCTTTTAAGGGCTCTCCTATTTTGTGAGTTGAATAATAAAAAGGGCAAGGTTTAGCTGAGCCCCACGGCACAATATTCCACACATTTGGCAACCAGCTTAGGAAAAATCCTTAGCAGGAAATGTATCTGCTGTGTGTACATTAAAAGTACAATAAAAATAGGAGGCTGTAGGAAGAACGGTTCTCATTGTCATTGTTTTGGAGGTGCTGGTTGTGACCCCCCAAAGGCGCTTTCGCATGAGATGATTGACAGCGGAGAGATGCGAGGGAGGCCTTGTGCGGTGATGAACGCTTAGTGCAGCTCCCACCCCTCCACCTCCGTTATCAGTCGTCGTCCCCCCCGTAGCGCTCTCATGAGGCGTACGGTCTTCTGGCTCCTTGTGCAGCTCCTCCCTGGTGGTGCTGCCCATCAGTCCTGCTTGTGCTGTGCTGCGGAGGTGAGACTGGACCCAGGTAGAGGCCAGCGAGGCCGCGTACTGCTGCTGGCCAGGGCCTGCGCTCAGCACCGGGAGCAGCGTTCACCGTGCCAAGCACCGAAGGTCTTTCAAGAGCATCGTGGGAAGAGTCAGGTACCCAGAGCAGGGCTCCACAACAGCTGGCCAGCTGAGGAGGTAGAAGGAAGACCTTCTTCTGTGATTATTGGTGAGAATCTTTGATTCTGAGCTGGTTACTAGGAATAATACTTAGTAAATAAAGTAAGATAACAATACAGAAGGACTTCTAAAGGAAGATTTGATTTCTATGACAGAGCATGATTTTATCTAACTTTATCTAATCTTAACTAAGCTTCAGTAAATAATTGTACCGAGCCATTGCACCTTCCGTGTTTGTGCTATTGCCTCTAGTTTGGGATGGTTCCTCGACATTTATTAAAAATAGACCAGAGACTAAAGTCCAGCTGTGAAACAGTACCTTTAGGAAATCTCAGTATTAGACACAGATCAAAGTGCTGTAGCTCTCTTTCTTACTTAAAAAAAATATTAATTTTTTTCTGCATACAAACAACACCGGATGTCTCACTTTATGCATATTTAATGTTTTAGCACAGAAAGCAGTTCAAATCTAGGGAAATCTGAAAGGGTCAGATTATATTGCTACTGATTAAGGCTTGTTATATGGGACTCCCAACAACACCAGTGAGCATACTGGCAAGATAAGTGATCATTATCTGATATAATGAAGGGTGGTGGCCCATCAGAAGATGAAAAAACTTGTATTTTAATTGAACTACAGACAAGCCCATGTTATTAGGACTGGAGGATATGAACAAGCATGGACAAACCCCAGGGTGAAGAGCGCAGAACGGAATTCACCATCCTGAAAGGTTTGTGGCAACCCAGGCTAAAAGTGGAGAGCTAAATGATGGCAGTGATAAATGCACATATCACATATAACAGAGGGGTAAATAAACATTGCATAATCATCCAAATAAATCTGACTATATGATCAATGTTTTCTTGAGTGCTGGGTGGATTTTCCCTGTGGAGGACATGGTACATCTTACTATATCAATTTTAGGAAAGCGCTCTTCCCGTTCATTTGGAAACTGCTAAATTTAATGTGTTTGAGAATAACAATGGCAACAGTTTTAAAAGTACCTTAGTGACACTGAAAATCAGAGGAATAACAACGTATCACAATTTACTTTTGGAGTTATCCTTGGAGGTTACATGAGTTAGCTCCTGCCCACTCCATTCTAACAAAAACTTAATTTGTCTATCTTTACTGTCATGAATAATCCTGAGCATTTGCCATAGTACATTTAGTTACATGCCTAACTCTAGGAGGCCTTCAGTCTTTCATCAAAATGAAGCTCTTGATCCAAGGTTGCTCAGGTACTTCTGCAATGAAAATGCAGTGACTTCATTTGGACAGAATTTGTAAGAAGCATGTGAAGATTTGAAGCAATAGCCAGCACACTTCTCTGCCAAATTCACCCCTGATTTTGCTTTGGAAGTTTTGCATCCTCTAGGACAGAACAAGCAGCAAGGGTCCTTGCACCTGTTTTTACTTCATCCATGACACCAGGGGTTGCAGAAGAAATAATGACAGAATTAAGATACCAACATTGATCCAGAGCCCTCTTACTGGACAAAACCAGTCAGAAATATTCTCTCATTAGAGAGTGGTGCGGGTAACTTCCGTGTAAGCATGGATCTATGACCTCCCTCTTTTTCCATGCTGGTATAGCTTAGCTCTTCTCTAAACTTCACCTGCCTTCTGAATAAGGAGATTTTCATAGTCTAGTCAGGACTAGTTCATATAATTGCATGACCGCAGTAAGTCTCAAGTGTCACTTTCAACACTTCTCATTGTTTTCAGTTTTCTTGCTGAAATTCACAGGTTAAATTTCTTTGTACAACACTCTCTGTCCTACCTCTTTATTATTAGACCATTACAGCATCTCAAAAGAATAGATAGATAATCCCTACTCAGTGTGACCGTCTTTAAAAAAAGATGCTGACCTCCAAGCCAATGTAAATAGATCATTTATGGAAATAAATAAATTATTGTTGGAGTCAGACTTGTCCCAGATTCTTCTGTGAGTGGAGAGTTGGACGTAATTGAGAGATCAAAAGTCATGAGGTTAATGAGGTCATACTGCCAGGGTCTGGTCTGGGTTTACTATAACATGAAAGACTCAGCTCTGATCCTGACTGGCACGTTCACTTAGCAGCAATACCATCCCAGCACCAATCTGTTCGGAAACCTGAAACCATCTTCCGTGAGCCATCATCTTGCTGCATGACACTGTCAGAAGACCTATGTTCCTCTGCAAGTGAAACCCTTAGACCATCTCGCTCTGTGTTTTTTGTAAACATGTTTGTTAAGGAGAAGGAGTGACTAATGGAGCTGCTTTTTTTTAAATGTGGATGGAGTGTAGAGTCCATCCAAAAGGATTATTAAAATTGTAGCAAACAGTGTTTGATAACTCTTAACTAATGTTCCACTTAGATGCCAATGAGCTCTATCTGAACTATGTAAAATGCTGTATTTTACATTGCACATTAGAAAGAGCTCTTACAATCAATAGCTCTTATCTGAAAAATGGGAATTATGTGCCTCCTACTGCTGAATATTTTAGAAGAGCTGACCAGTACCAGTATAGATACCCGCCATGAATTTTTTTTTTATTGGTGGTGTTCTCAGGATAGTGTGTGATAACAAACCTCAGATAACAATAAAAAAAGTATAATGGCTTGTTACAAAACACTCTCTGCCCTGTACACTGAATGAGGAGATGTTTCTGTGGAAGATGGACAAAGTTCTTGTGTTGAGACAGATGCCTGGGGGAGAGAGGGAGCAGAGCTGCAGAAGTATAGGCTTTTTTTTACTTTGGTACAGTAGTACTCCTAATACTGTGCTTCAACAGAGGCAGATTTTTGCACACCACAAGGCATTTTTTGAAGTTCACTAGAAAATTTTCCATGGAGCACTTTCTCTCTTGGAATATAAAGTTATATAAAAATCAAATGTTTCTTGAAAATAGTTCAGTTACAACAAAATTCTGATAGAACATCAGGAATTTTCAAAACTGCATCTTTTGCTGCCATATAAGAAAGACCCTACCCTTAACCTGCACCCCTGAAGCCCAAAGATTTTGGAAGGAAAAATTGAAAACAGTTTGTAAAAAAATTCAAAACATTTCCCTTTCAGAGCTTGCATTTCATTTTTTCAGTGTTTTACTTCAGAATTTACTATATGCAATATTAAATGTAACCTCACACTGTAAACCTTACTTCTGCAATGAAACAAAAATCGACCTCCCTTTTTAAAAAAAACAAACCAAACAACAAAAACTTCTGCTTCTTCCATTGATTTTTCATTCTGGAAGGAAAGCAGAAGACTTCATTTTTTGCTACATCTAAAAAGGGAAATCACTTACTTTCTCCCCGTATCTCCCAATGTCTCACACGTGTACTTTGTGAGCACTGCCAGCTGCTGAACTAAGTTACTGCAGTCCTTGTCAGACTCACTGCCCTCCTCTTGACTGTCATTGCCACACTGACAAGACTGTCTTTCCCAGATAAAACTGATGAGAATTGCAGTACCTTCAGTCAGCAGTTGTCAGGCCCTTTGAGACCTCAGCAGTTCTGTAGTCTCCCAGAAATTCTGGAAATAACCTATTAATATTTTTCTATAATGACATGTAGTGGAACTTCATTTCCACACACATCTCTGGCCTTTTTCGTCTTGACTTCGGCTAATAGAGCTCTGTGAACTCAAATGTTTGTTACACTGAAATTAGGCTGTGCAGTAAGTCTGTGGACTAAGATTTCTTTTGTCTTTTTCCTGTCTTATTGGCTGCACAGGGTGTTTTTTCACCAGACCTGGAAAAGTTTTAGGGTAGTTTAAACTTAACAATGCAGTGTGTCTTAGTGCTGTAATAGTTAATTTAGATTCTACGACGTGCTATGGTCATGCTTTATATTGATTTTTAATTGTTTTATTGCACCTTGCTGGCTCCCTCTTTGTTGTTCATTGGCATTTCCATTTTATATAGTGTTTCTCTGGGCTGTTCTGCAATAGTCCTTTGAACAAAGCTGATGATAGCCTAAAAAGTTTATAGACAGAATCAGCATCAAAGATGAGGGGATTTTACTTTTGTTTTGTTTAAATAGAGCCTTGGGCTTAAAATTTCCTATCAAATACTTTAAACTAGATTGCAATTGTTAAGCATCAACACATTCTTAATTGCGTTTTACTCCAAAAAGGAACTGGTCCTAAAGTCTTCCAAATGCACAAAACGTTTTAAAAAAAGAAACACCCTGTGTGATGTGATGTGATGAAAGACTATCTTTAATGGCATCTTGACCCAAGCCTTGTGACTCTGTTTCATGATCTTTTAACTAATGTGAGAATCATGGAGAACCGCTGCCACATTTGATTAAAATAAGCACCACATCATTCAGGGACAACTTTCCTATTCCTATTGCTAATATATCATAGTGGGGCCAACACTGAAGAAATACCACCTAGCACTGCTATGGGGTATCAAACCTCCCATTCCTCAGCAATCACAAAGAAAATGCTAAGATCGTTACAAGTTTCTCTAATTGAAGGTAACACTTTAGATCAGTCACAACATGGATTCAGGTCATGACAAGGAATGGAAATAATTTTAGAGTCAGTGATGGATGGTCCCCTGTTGGTAATAGATGCTGGGCAGGAACTGATCCTCGGTTCTTAGACCTCTCTGCAGACCACAGAAAAACAGTAAGGCCTTGAGAAGTGTACTAAAATCTGATAGATTCTTCTTGGGGGTCCCCAAAAGGTTAAGAAAGGAATGTCTGCCACTAGACCTTGTCTTCTTCCTACTGCCATATTCTGTAAATCTCTTTTTTTCTCCACAAGTCTATCAAAACTTGTATGAAGCTGCGAGGGGAATAGGTGAAGGCTGTGGCTGGATGTCAGCTGCTGAAGGCTGTGAAAGCCATGGCTGATATCAGCTGTCATGTTAGCATTCCCTCTCTCCTCCCATAGCTGTTCATCACCATTTACTGAGGAAGGCAACACGTGAAGGCTCCTTAAAGAGTACAAGTCTCCTTTCTCAGCCTTAATAAAACAAGTTTTCTGCTGCTTGTCTTCCAACCTGATGGATACAAGATTGTCCTCAGTTAAGCTTATGTGCTTATCTAGGAGCCAGGTGATATTAACTGACATACAGCAAAGCATATTTAGGAAGCTTTAGCCAGCAGAAAGCACTGCTGCACAGCTTACAAACACCAAATGTTTTTACAAACACCTCAAATCTGTCCTGTTTCTCCACAGTGGCTTTCCATGGAAAAGAAGTTGGGTTGGAGACCTTGTTCTTATCTTGGAAACAGTAAAAATTTTTTTAAATGATTGCATAAAGCTCTAGGATGAAGGTAATCACTGAAAAAAATCATTTCCCTGGTATGAGGAAACCTTCTATTGTAATAATGATGTGTGGGAGGCAGAGGACTTTCCTGGGGCTGTTCTGTCTGTAAAATAAATTTTCACAAGAGCAAAGAATAAGGCTTGTCACCTTCCTCCGCAAATGACTGTTCATGTATAGCTGTTCCACGTACAGCGCCTGCTTACCTAAACTGCTTCTCTAAGCAACTCAGAGCAGCCTTTAAAAGGTACAGGTCAAGGAAACATGATCAGTTTGGTGGAACAGTCTCAGTTGATATTGATTTGAAACTTAAGGGCAGAACTTGGCCAACAAGGAATCACCCAGGGCTGTTAAAAACAAAAGTGGAAAGCTGCTCCATCTCCTTCCTAGAAAAGGTATCAATGGTTGTTTTGCTGGAGGCAGAGAGTGACTTCAGACCGTGTAGTGATTGTGAAATTGGACCCTGCGCAGTGGTAGGCGCAGCCATGCTACCTTAATGGTGGTTGCTGCTGCTCTCCATTTATCAGCAACTGAAGCTGGTGGCTGGAACAAGCTGCTGTTGCTTCTCTGTCAGTGGCATGTAACTCAGCACTGAGAGCACCAGCTGCAGCCTTTCCAGTCCTAACATCCAGAAATCATATGAAGGCTACAGAATTGAAGACCAAGGGAGTTTCACATCAACAGCAAAGTCAAATCCTAGCTGGTATCACCTGAATGTCTTCTCAGCCACAGCCACTACTCTTTTTATTTCTTTTAAAGACTTTTTTTCCATTAGCTTCATTTTTCCCCCATAACTGCGGCTCTGATCTTTCTTTTCAGGGATCAGATTTGATGTCCTTCCTCTAATTTTCACCAAGGGAAAGCATGTGCTGAAACAGGAACTTGTTTTGAAAGAAGCTTCAAACTATGATCAATGAGGATCTTGCACCTTGTGCAGCACTCAGTTCTTCCTACTGGCTCCCTCTAAACGTAATCAAAAAGAGCTTGACAATAAACTGTCACAGCCATAGAGTATTGCGTAGGAGGTATTAGCTGCCCCCCCTCTAGCATCATGAATAACATGGACTATTAACGTGAAAATACATTAAGCCACTTGTTCCTTGCTGTGGCAGTTTTCATTCTGCTTTCCCGCATTTTATCAACCAGCAGTGGCTGGCAGTTGCAGAGGAGATATTTCACCAGAAATCTGACAATTGATCTTGTCAGCCTTCAACCAGGCTACCGGAGGATGCCCTACGGACAGGGAGAGACTCCTGTGGCTGAGGAGAATGGCATAATCTAGTTCCCCCCTAAATACATTCACAGTTCCCTGATGAAAGGGGCAGTAAATATGCCAGATCACTCTAAAATCACTCTTAATGTGAAATGAGGCTAGAAGTTTAATTTACAAAAGATGGAGAGGAGCTCCTAAATCAATCTAGAGACAAACAGGCTGGAAACACAATAAATGTCTCAATAAATACTTGGTAATTTGTTGCAATTTCAGGGTTTTGTTTTTTTTTTTTTTATTCAGCTAGCGGAGCTGAGCACTGAGACGGATGGACATGAATCATCTTGGATACCACAGCTGGTGTCTGATTCTTAAACAAGTCACATTCTCCCAGTGTTGTCTTTCCAGGTAATTCTTAGTGGTATATGGAGGATGTGTAGGTGTTGTACCACTGCTCTGCAGTAATATTCTCCTCCTGATATGGTTCAGATGGGAGGGGAAGATCTAGTGGTTTATTCAGTATAAAAAATGTGATTCTGTGCAGGAAGAACTTGCTCCTATCATTTCAACAGGAGGTCGAACAGAGTTCTGCTCATTTTCTTGTGATTTTTTTCACTCTTGGAAAGCAGAGAATAATTTCTGAAAGCTCTTAATCAGTTAGTCTTCTCTGACTTCCCAGAAATATTTCAGCTAGCAAACTAAGCCAGTCCTCTGATGCAAACTCAGGTAAAGGGGAAGTTTAATAAATTTGGGGCTATATTCAATAGGAATGAAAAACTGAAAACCACCACACTGCAAACAGTGCCACTCTGTGCAAATTGTGCTGCCACGCATTTCATCCGGCTGTGGGGTGCTCGGCAGTAGCTTCATTGGGATATTGCCTGTGGGGTGCTCTGCAACCACAAAGAGAGCTGTTGGTCAGGCGCTGGAGTTCGTGCGGGCTGGACGGGGCCGCAGGGCACGACTCGCCTTTCCCTCCCTCCCTCCATCGCACACGAGTCTGTGCAGTGCAAGGTGGGTGTGCGGGAGGCCACGCCGAGGTGCAGGTGGGACCCTGAGGGTCCTCACCGGGTTCTCTGGTGACATCTTCAGTGTCCCACAAATGGCTGCCCAGGCTATTTCATTCCTGCACGTAGATTTAGGTTTCTTCTTTTAACAAAAGGCACCAGTGGGCACTTCTGATGATGGCTACCTCGCACAGCTTGTGCAATGCTGCCTTGGCCAGCAGTGTTTAAGGAGGAAAGCGTGCAGAGTTCAGCCTCTTTTGTCTCTTAGAAGCGTCCAAAACATTTTTTGGCACATATCGCTAACTGCAGCAAACAAATCAACTGGATGATAAAAGCAACAACAGCAACTACCAGCTTTAGCCTTTTATTTCCTGTATGACTTAGAAGGATGAAATGTTTGATCTTTGAGGTTATTGATGTGTGACTGCTTGCCCATTCTGGTTTTTCCTTCTCTCTGCAAATCCTTTTAACTAACTTTCAGGAGTAATTTTCCATTCCCATTTATTTTCTTTCCTAGATACATTGCATGGTTTAATGTCCTCAGCTGTTGCCAGGGAAACTGAATTTAGAACCTGGTTTGTCAAGCAAATGAAGGAGCAATTATTTTTGAAGCATTTCTATAAACTTGGATCAAACATGATCACATATTTTTTAAAGTAATGTTGGTAGCACTTTTCTGTAAGGTTACCCAACACTTCCAGTGGCAACCCCCTTTATTGTAAGTCCTGCTGTTCAGCATGATGTTTCCTTTGGGTACCTTGTTTGTAAAGTCCCAGCAAACCTGACCCAGCTGTTTCCAAGGAGAGAGAGCACAAAATGTTTTACACGTCTTAAACTAATTCTTACAGCTGGCTCCTCTGTGTGTAGAGCTGCTACTCTGGTGCAGCAAGGTGAAATTTTCCAGGGAAGAAATACCCTGGCAGCAAGGGCTTGGAGGGAGGGGAGGGACAATTTTCTCTCCTGGAATGGGCTGGCACCATTCCCAGGTGAAGCTGCAGCTATCCATTTAGGTGGTTTCTTCCCTTCTGCTGCTCATTGGAAGGGAGTGTGGAAGTGCAGGCAGGCATCGGGCTCCACTGGTGCTGGGCTACATGTGGGCACTGGGAGATGTGTTGTACGGACAGCCCCGAGTCCTCCCCTTCACCCTCTGATGCCCCATATGATCACACAGCTTCTCTCTACTTAGCTGGTGACGGGCCACGTCATCTCAGAGTTCAGGAAGACCCAAATGCGGTAGAAGCAGGAGGGAAATGGAGGGGTGGGCATGTTAAGCTGCCACCGAGGTTGGCTGCAGCCCGTGTGATGTCTCAGGGTTGTTCCGAGACTCTCTTCTGGAATGTGCAACCCCCCCCGAGGTATGTTCAGTTTGTGGCTGGGCGCCTGCACTTTGCCATACTGCCTGCACAACCTTGTCCAGAAGTAGCAAGTTGTTTCCAGTTTTAATGTTGCTATCTATAGAGGCTTCAACTCTAGCATTAAAAAAAAAATAAAATTAAAATCAATATTACCTTACACTTCATATAGCTGTCTCAGGGAAAGGATCCTAACATACCCTGAGACAGACCTTTAAATGGAAACAGCCTGCACCATTTTCTGCAAGAATCTTCTTGTACTTTATGGCATTTATGTTAACTCCACGAGGATTTATTTTTTTATGAGGACACTGTCTGTCAATGAAAATCATTATCCACTCAGAACTTCAGCCTATTAGTGGAGTTAGTAAACTCTGTAGGTATTGGATTTTTACTATTTGGTAATGAAAAATGTTTCTGCAAAACTGAGAATAAGGTAAAAAAATATACATGCATAGACTATCAATAACTTATGGGTTGGTGCAAGGCAGCTGATACAAGGAAACATTTTTCCTTTCCCAGTGCAATTACATGAGTTGTGGGACAGTTTTCACTGTGCCCTGGTTACAGGATACACATGGAGCCTGACTGGCTCACTAACATTCTGGAAAGCCTCAAGAGAAGTGATGTGCCACTTCTTGCTCTCTACCCCTACTTAGTCTTCCAGAAGAGCTGCTGGAAAACCCTATTATACCTACTGTCTCCTAAAACAAAAAAATTATCTGAAAATGTCAGATCAAAATATTTCAAGAAAAACAACATTTTTATTTGTGTTCACAACCTGAGATTTTTTGTTACTGAAATGGTTTTGTTGTTCTTTTGTTTTCCTCACCTTTTCCTCAAGATGTAACATTAGATGCTTAAAGTAACGTATTTTGGGTGGTTGAGATCCAAGTTAATAGTAAATTTCATGGTTTTGTTTAAAGTGGTTATACTGCTGCCTTGCTATGTTTCTGTATAGAAGAAAGAAAAGAAAAAAAGGGAAAGCAAATAAAAATTCATTAAGGATCAAAAGGCCTGACTCATTTAATTTGGAATAAGCATTTTGGGAAATAATGTGATGGTGTTTCACCTGTCTGATGGCCTGCTAATACACTGTAGTTGCTGGTGGGTAGCATCACTGCTTCGTGGTGCTGAGGCCCCTGTGGGATCTTCCTCTAGTTTGGAGCAAAAGGGATCCCTTACTTTGTTTGTTGTTTCTATCCTTGAAAGCTTGCCTGTGTAAAAGCATTGTGTTCAGGATGGCTGGACTGTATGTCTTGTCTTGAAAATAGCGGAAACTGTGTCCTTTCTGTTTCTTCTCAATTACAGACCATATCTATTTGTCCATTTCTAGTAATTGGTGGTCAAATACTCCAAATGAGAAATTTGTTTGTTATAAAAGGCTCTTTCTGTTCCTGTTGTGAGAATTAGTTTTGAAGTAGCCTCAGTGTTGATTTTGTTCCGAAGTGTTCTTTATTTTGGTGTTTACAGAAGCGAAAGCTGGGGTGCAGGACCCATACAGAGGGGCTGATGATTGACAGTTAATCTAGAAGTGCAGTAACTGTTAAGTCTTTCTAGCCAGACTTGTCAGGGGTTTCTTTTGGAAGACAGGTATTTAAATAAAGACTGTGATATACAACCCGGCTATCAAAGGACACGTTAGTTTCTCTATGGTAACTACCTTCACGTGCTTCTCAGCCATCAGGCACGCTTCGAGAGATGAAAAATGAATTGATTTGCGCCTTATTTGAGCAGTAAGCCGCTTTCAAGTGGCTGCGTCCTCCCCGCCCCGTTTGCTCTGGCCGTGGGTGAAGAGCGCTCGCGGACAGTCCCCAGACCCGCAGCTCTCCGCGGGTCTGTCAAAGCCCGCGGCGTGGCGGGAGGTCCCCCCGCGTGGGGCGGGAGGTCCCCCCGCGTGGGGCGGGGGCTGCCCGCACTGGCGGCTGCGCCCCAGGCGGGAGCGGGGCCGTGCGGGGCGGGGAGCGGGTCCGCCCCGTTCCCGATCTCCTGCTGACACCTGCTGGCTTCCCGCTCGCTCCAAGCCCGGGGCCGGCGGAGATCCGTACGGGGCATCTCCCCGCAGCGCCTGGGAGGACCGCAAGTACGACCCTTGGGTGCGTCAGCATTTCTTCTAGGGACGGGCCGTGCTGGTGAGGATGGAGCGGAGATCCACACCCGCAGACCGGCCGGGGGCTGGCTCAGCGCAGGGTGAGCGCCCTGCAACCCACCCAAGGAGCCGAGAGCTTCGGCAGAGCAGGAACTGTACGATTTAAATCGGTTCATCGCCTGTTTCAAAACGAAACGGGCAGTAGTACTGGCAATTTGGCATCATTTATGGCAGGGAAATATGAACCATTAATTGTTAGATGCACTTCAGAGTTTCCGACTTCACAGAGGCACTCAGTGCAATGCTGAGGTCAAACAGACGTTAGGCTCGACAAAACGCAGTATTTGTTTTCTAGCAAGCCTAAGTTATGCGAAGACCTAATTCTCTGTTGCCTTGCCTGAAATATACTCGCTACACTAAAACAAATGTAAAAGGCAAATAACTTTACGCTTCTCTAAATGACAGTACAGCCAGGGTAGTAGGAGATAGGGTCCAAAAGTTTGAGCATAGGGTTACATCTCCTTATCTGCATGTGAGTATCCTGTAATCGGAACTGAAACAAGAGTGTTTCTTTTTCCTTTTATGTGACAGTTTCAAATCTCAAAAACTGTGATGTGCAGTACAAACCAGTTATTGTTACTCAATGGAATTAGACAAATGGAGTATTCGGTGAAACAAACCAACAAAACATGCTGTACTGTGCAAGATGCTGTTTTGGAAGTGAATAATGCTTAGAGTGGCAGGGCTGGTCCCTAGTTTGGTTACTCTTGTGTTGCGGTATCACCTGCAGTGTCAGGGTGAAAGGGAAATGCTTTTCAGTGTTCTGAGGAATAGCTGAGCAGAAGGAAAGAAGAGCTGCCATCTTGTGTGGGGAAATGAGACTGCACTAAAGGAGGCTAAAATTATAAGATGTTTAAAAAATTATTATACCTTCAGAAACTCCTTAACTAAAGATAATTTCCTTTGTAGTGACTAGTTCCATACTTTCTTTTTTATTTGTTTTTAACTAATACAAATGAATCACTTTTTGTTCATAAGCTCTGTTTTTCTAGCTTCAGCAATACTGCAAACTCACTGAGAGGCTGCCAAGGCAGTGGGAGCAGTGACCACTCTCTACCTGCACCAGCTAGGAGAGCTGACTGTCCATGGAGCAGGACATCTTGCAGCCAGGATCACCAGCCCTGTAGACAGAAAAACATCTTTGTGCAATTTTGTATACAAACTATGGTAACCACAAACAAGCTTATGGTGTGGTATGCGGTGTTGATGAATCAGATGGTAGCAGGCATGTCTCTCCAAGTCTCTGGGTAGATTCTTTGTGGAATCTGGATTCATTGCTTTTTCTTTTCTTGCTGGGTGTGGATGCTTAACACAACCAGGCAAAGAAATGTCCTTGCCACTACTGGAAGCAGTAGAGATGCTTTTCCAGTTTCTGTTTTTTTCCCATTCCCTTCCAATTCCTAAAAGCAAGATTGCATACCGGAGCTATAGCAGCAGATTATGAGTAGACCCAGGTGGACAAGACTGTATGCAAAACCCTCACCTGCTCTCCCTGTGGTTGCCCTGGGCAAGGAAAGTGGGATGCTCTGTTTCTGAAGTCCTGCCACGGGCAGGCTGGCACTGTCCATCACTGTGTCATCCACAAAGTCCACAAAGTAATCAATCCTGTGTGCACCAGTGATGGCTGCATTCCCTGCCTCCACCAGTGAACAAATGTAGAGTGAGATGTACAGTGACACCTAAAGAGGCTATCCCAGATGTGCTGTTGAGAATTTATTACATCCATACAGAGCTCATATAAGAGATGATCATCAGCATTACCATTGATGAGCAAGAGAAAGTATTCCCCTTTTGTTTAGCCAAGGATCTTCCCCTACTACATCACCCAGGAATGAAGCTGGAGTCTTCTCCAGCCACTGAGGCAGCAGCAGGAACTAGAGCAACATCCTTACTTCAGCTTTTGCCTTTTGACAGTGGTAACAAAACTCCAGGACATGAAGACCTTGTGATAAAACTGAGCGTATGTAATACCTAGGCAGAAGAAAACAGTTCCCTGTGAGTGTATGGGGGTGTGGCAATGGAGTCTCTGATCATGGTAAGTGGAAAGACAGAGGATGGTAAGACTACCAAAAAAGTTGGATTCTTAACCCAGAAATCTGGATAAAAGTAAGGGAGAGTGTATGTCAATATCTGTATTTTTTCCCAGGTGGAAGACATTGCCTTGCAAAGCAACATAACACCTTAGCCAAGACACAGACCATGTCTTCATGTTGGAAAGGTGGGCTTTGTGTCTGACATACTGTTGTGAGAAAATCCCTTTTGGTATTTGGGAGTAAGTCCAAGGGTTTTAACATGACCTCACGGAAGCCCAGAATCCTGAGGTGACAACCCTGCAGCTGCTAAGCAGGAGACAGACCAAAGCACGTCCTCACCTACTTCTGCTTGTCAAGCATCCAAAGGATACGGAAAGGTTTAGTTTGTTCTGTCAAGCTTACTTTCCTCTAAATAAATGTCTGCCAGTATTAGTTCTGTTCCCTGCTATAAAGTTCCCATTGAGAACCAGACGGTGCAGGCCTCCTGGGGAAGAGTTTATCTGATTTCTGCTACATCCTGTTAGCAGTAGAATTAGCAGAGACAGGGTATCCTTGAGGTCTGTGACCATCAGAAAAGTAACAGACAAACCATGAAAACGTTATTCTCGTAGGCAGGCTACATAGGGAGATCCTGAGAGAGCAGGTCAACTTCTTCAGAGTGACAACTGTATGGAAAGTTTACATAGCTTTAGCAATTATCCAACAGCAGATGTTAGTATATGAGCTGGAGGACACTGAATTTTGAAAAACTGTGTTGACAAAGGTTACCTCTGTGGGCTTACTGCTAAGGAGATTGAGAGAGAAGCCTTCTTACTTCAATTGCTGGTTAAATCCAAACCTAATAAATTGGACTTCTAAATCAGCTGCCTCTTGTAAAATCTCATCGTGTTTTTTAATTTGAAGTTTAAGCACAATACTTATGGTGGTCTTAGCCCTTATCCAACTGGCTATGTCAAGTTAACACTTTATGTTTATGCAACTAAATGAACAGTATAGTCCCTTATTCTTAAGCTTGGGGAAACAATTCAAACTGTCTGCTGTTAAAGTGGTACTGGGAAGGAAACCTAGCTGAATTAGGAACTCAAGGTGTCTCAGCACCAAACTTGCTTATTTCTTGTTAAAGTTGACCTTTCTGAAGGTCTTACCCTGAATAATTAGGGGCACGCTAGAACTTACTCAGTCGTCTCACCTCACAATGAGCCGTTTGAGCGTTTCTTCAAAGACCACTTGAGAAAGACCGGAGAGGAGCCACTGACACTGTTCTTCTGGTCTTCCATCATTAACAGTTTGGCTTTTCTACAAACAGGTAACTATCTTCAGTAAACCCTATATGTATTAATGAGAACAGCGGACATCATCTGCCTCTCTCCTGTAAAACATGATCTACTATGATTACTTGTTACAAGGAAACTTTGTTTTCCTAGACAGACAACAGTTCATTGGAAGAGGACTCAGACTCTGTGCCTTACAAAGGCTTTATGCAAGCTAGCTAATACCTATTCATTCTTTCTATTCAGGGCTTGCAGGCATTCAAACCTCCTGTCAGACACAGCTGGCCCAAGATCTCCTTTCACATCTCATCAGTACCTCATGAAATGGTATTGACACACCCTTTGTCGGAGATAATTGCCTATCTACATTGTGGGTTCATGTTTAGATTATAATGTTTGAGAACACTTAGCCATTTTGTGATTGCCTAACAGTGTCTCACTGCCTTTCATTTCACACTGTGAGACTGTCCCGATTTATACCTGAAATTCTTACTAGTCTTTTTGTACATAGGCATGCACCTGGAATTTCATCGTGTTCCCAGTACTGTTCCTTATGTCCATCTAATGCCAGGGATCACCAGTTCTTCTTGTATGCTATTTTGAGCTCCCACTGATGTTGCTTTCCATCTAGGTGTCAACAAGTCTTACAAGCATGCTACTTTTTTGTGACAAAATCTTCAGTGAAACTCCTCCCCAAACCAAGACCTTGCAAGGCTGCACTGTAGCTCCTTTTCTTCTCCCAGCCTAATACTTCACCTTTCAATACTACCCACAGCTATTTTCAGCCTTTCATAATTCTTTTATTGTTTCTATTTTGTATTGTTTATCTATTAATGTCTCATGCAATAACCTATCATTTTCACTGAAGACCAGCTAGATCAGATGGCCAAGAAAAATCAGGAAAGAATGACATGGGCTCAGTTTGGCACAGTCTATCTTTGATGAATTCATATGCATTAACCCCTTTACTGGGCACTTCTATTTCTTTTAACATTCAGCCTATTAATTTTTTGGGGGAGGGTAAGAAAACACATTCAGACACAAATGCAGTGGGAGGGAAATGAGATCTGTAGTTGTGTGTACTGTTTTCTCCTTTTTAAACATACATAATAGACTTGCTCTTCTGTACCATCATTTGAGAAACTTATTAAAAATCCCTGCTACACTGTGATTCCATGTTTCTGTTACTTCAGTGTCATATGGCTGAAGCTCATGTCTCAGTTTCCTAATTTGAACATAAAAACTATATTACCCTGAGTGTGGGCATTAAAGAAATATTTCAGGCTAGAACTAAAAGTAGTATCTACTGTGTCATTAGGAAATTTTCATTACCGTGCTCAGTCTGACCTGTTCTTAAAACAATAGAGAAGCTCTCAGTACACAGGCAAACACAAATCTGAATTACATCTGCACATTATCCCATTTGCTAGTATACTAATGCTTATACGCATGAATCGAGGAACACTCCAATTCCAATCCTAACCACATACCAGAAACATCCACCCTTTTAGATGTAAAGTACGCGTAATCAAGTTTCAGCTGTTTAAATTCTGTTCTAGAAGCAGATGTAGCCAGTCTATTTTAGTTTATGGAAGGCCATTAACCAGTCAAGATAACTTCACTTGCATGTCCTGAAGAGAATAAAGGAAATTGACTCACTTAAGTGTTTGTGTCTTTTTGTGAAGTTCCCTCCATGGATCAAAGAAGCTTAGACAGCAGGAGCAACCTATGGTTATAAACTCTATCCTGAACTTCAGGTTGCTGTAACCGGTGACAAGTTTTCAACTGCTTTGTTTTCGTATTATATGCTATTTGGAAAAATGGAGATAGGATGAAAGAACACCAAAGTTTGCTGTACTGCAGAAACCACTATGAACAGAAATACATATAAACAGGAAACCTTCTCAAAACAGGGCTGAATAGAAGTTACTACATAATAGTTAAAGTAGCAAATATTAAAATAAAGAATGAGAGAAGATAGAAGGATCTAGCAATATCTATCAGATTGGTAGTACAGTGACAATATCTGGGATTGTAATTTTTTGACCAAATCCTTCAAAGTGATGATAACCTTGCATTTTCCATCCTTCCCTTGCAATTTTTATTTTTTCCCAGAACTAAGCCCTGAATGTGCTTTAAAAAGCATTTGCTTTTTAAAACTGGTAGTTGGGAAAAGGGGCAGGTAGCTCAGCATGACAATTTTACCACCGTTAAAAATCACCCAAGTTCCTGACCATAGAGGAATGACAACTTATGGGGTTCACTTCCCTAATGTGAATCTGTATATCCATCCCAAATAGCAACTTACTTAGGAGTTACCTTGAGAAGATGAATCCTTCATACTTGATCCAGTTTAATTCTCTCCTTTGAATTCTGGGTTCTGCACAAGCAGTTAAATACAGTAACACTATGCTGTATCTTGCAGTATATCAAGATGTTTCTCAGGCAATTTGGTAAGAAATGTATTAAGAATAAGCCTTATATTAACAACTAAAAGAGAAAGTATCCTTGCAGTGAGTTTGGAATTCTGCTTTCAAGTATATGTTTAAGATGAGATGTATGGGCTTTTCAGCATGTGTTAAGGCCACTAAATCATGCTGGCCTTGTTTTCAAAGGACCTGAGCATTTAAGATATGCTTGACCAGCTCAGTTGGTAGATACTCAGTACTTCCAAGTACTCTCTCCATTTACTACCTCATATGCTCAACTACAACAGAGCAAATTGCTGTGTGATTCTTTACACCAGGGAAGCATAAGCATGTACTGGGCATTTTTGGGTAGAGGCAGTGATGTCGAATCACTAAATTGATGATGAGATAAAATGGAAAGATGAAACCTCCTTGTATTTCTGTTTGTTCTAATTCTGTTTTTATACATGCAGTTTAGACTGATATTGCATGAGGATCTCTGGAAAGGCTTACCACGCTTTCTTCAAAACAGTTAATGTTACCTTTGTGAGCTCATAACATTTCTGTGGCCTAAATCAAGATTATTCATTCCTACCTCGGATCATATTATCTAACTCCTACCAAGTCTGGGATTTGGATGCATGTCCTTGTTTGGCAGCAAAAAGTTCTGTTCTTAGGCTACAGAGCTGGCTCTTTGCAAGCATAGTTTTGAAAATGTAAATGCAGTGGACCATGTTTCCCATGGAATTAAAATAGCGTGCAATTCTAATTTATTGCATTCAGTGATTAAACAAATAAATTCTCCCTTACGTATTCAAATTGCCATCCATCAGCTCTTTCACGACTGAATCTATAGTACCCTTCTAGATAGTTGAAGAAAAGTCTTTCATTAATTATCACATACAGTGTTATTACTGCCTGTACACTGCTGGCTGCAAAAATAATTCTTTGTGTTTCTTTGTTGTAACTTATTGTTTCTATCTTGGCAGCAAATGTACTCACTTGAGGTTCATGAACCTAACCAGCACTGCTACCATGTAGAGAGCCCTGTACTCACCTCAAACCTGTATGGAGAAGACAGCAACCCTCTGAGTGAAGCATTTATCTCATTTAGTGAGAGGTGAGAGGCCATACTCAGCAGGTAGACTGAGGAATGTTTCCTCCCAAACTTGACCTGGCTGCTGTGCAAACTGCTCTGCAGTGCTGGAGAACTCAAATCATAAAACGATAGAATCACAGAGTGGTTTGGGTTGGAAAGGACCTGTTAAGATCATTTAGTCCAAGCCCCCTGACATGGGCAGAGGTGTATTTCACTAGATCAGGTTGCTCAAAGCCCTGTCCAACCTGACCTTTAACACTTCCAGGGAGGGGGCATCCACATTCTCTCTGGGCAACCTGTTCCTGTGCCTTACCACCCCCACAGTAAAGAATTTCTTCCTTATATCTAATCTAAACCTACCTTCTTTCAGTTTAAAATCATTACTCTTTGTGCTGTCACTACAGGCCCTGGTAAAATGTCTTCATCTTTCTTACAAGCCCCCTTTAAGTATTGAAGGTCTCTCTGGAGCCTTCTCTTCTCCTGGCTGAACAACAACAACTCTCTCAGCCTGTCTTCACAGGAGAAGTGCTCCAGCCCTCTGATTATCTTAGTGGCCCTCCTCTGGACTCGCTCCAGGAGGTCCATGTCTTTCTTGTTCTGCAGACCCCATAGCTGGATGCACTACTCCAGGTGGGGTCTCACGAGAGCAGCGGGGCAGAATCACCTCCTTTGATCTACTGATCACGCTTCTTTTGATGCAGCCCAGGATATGGTTGGCTTTCTGGGCTGCAAGTGCTCATTGCCGGCTCATATAAAATTTTTCATCCATCAGTATCCCCCAGTCCTTTTCCCCAGGGCTGCTCTCAATCCATTCATCCCCCAGACTGTATTGATACTGGGGATTGCCCTGACTCAGGCGCAGGACCTTGGACTTAGCCTTGTTAAACTTCATGAGGTTTGCATGGGCCCACTCCTCAAGCCTGTCAAGGTCCCTCTGGATGGCATCCCTTCCCTGTAGCATATCAATGTGGTTAAATCCACAACCACAGGCGCAGTGGAGAATTACCTATTTCTTACAGCTCTGTTAACTGTATTGTATTCTGTGGCCCCAACTAGGTGTTACAATACACATCTTTCCTGCCTGCAGACATTAATTGTCTTGACCCTAGAAAACTGATTTTAAATTCTTTGTTTTGGTAGCCTTCCTCATTTTTGTTTACTTGAAAATTTTTACACCGTGCTGGTAATGAATGTACCCACCCTGCTCTGGCCAGCTCCTGTTATTTTTCCAGCCAGAGACATCCAAATTTTTGCATTTAATATGCAGAGATCTTGAACCATTTGTTTAACTGGTCAACTTAAATTTGACATAGCTGAAGCTGGAATATTTTTTGTTGTTCTAATTCATTATGAAATGCTTGAAAAATGGTCAGTGCAAAGTAACATTACATTTCACTACTGTTATGAGTTTCTGTATTATTCTTCTGAGTTACAGACTGTTTCATTACACTTTTTCAGACTCTTTCCTGTGGCTGAGCCTTTTTTCACCAGATGGGCTATACAGGTATGTTGCTGCAGGTTGAATAACATCTACTCTTTTCTTTCAGAAATCACTTGAACCTACAGTAGAGTGGGGTGTGCCCAGAATACGGAGAATAATATTTCATCCTTCTTTAAGTTTAAAGCTCAGTCTCTACTGTTACTGTCAGTAGACTTAACTAGAAAGCTTTGCAATGTGGTGCATTTTGTCCAGGTTTTCCTACAACCTTGCTTATTTATGATCTTAATTTTCACTCCTTATCTCCCTTTCTGTCTGTGACTTGTTTGCTAAAAAGGCAACTCTACAATAATTAATCTCTTTAATGATGGTACAGAAATGTTAAAAATCATTCTTAATTATAAGGACTACAAAACAATGAAAGGTGTTTTGAAGATATAGTCTACATAAGCACTCCAGAAGCTTTGACTGCTGGCAGAAAATTGAGATGAGATGGTAGTTTGTATTTAAGAACTGCATTTGGGTGTTTTACGTTTTTTCCCCATGACAAGAAAGAGCAGGATAATACAAGGAGCTCAGTGGTGCTTCTTGCTCAGAAATAATAAAAAAAAATATGAGAGTTGCATAAGGAAACAGTTTGGGACAGAAGGTGCTGATCTTTCAAGAGGGACACCATTTAAGACATGTAGGTTATTAAAAGTAAAAAAAAGAAACAAGGTAGGAGTTTCAGCTTGCCAATAGAGTTTTCTGGGATTGCCAGAGGGCTGGAGTTGGCCAAGTTTCTCCGGGCTGCTTGGAGGATGGCAGATGTGGGAGCTTCTGGAAAAGGGAACTTATGTTTCTTAGGGCCTGAGGCCATGGAGGTTGCTTGCATAGGTTGGTAAGTTTATTTTGAAGGAAGCATACAATAAAAGAAGGATTTGAAAAGGAATTCTTCCTTACGTCTTTCTTCAAATCCATATGAGAAAGGAAGTGAAGAGCTTTGAAGCTAGAATTTGGTGCCATATAAACATCGTTCTGGCTTCTCCAAGTGCATCCCTCAGGGAATAGGCCTTGTGCCTTTGCCTCCCAGGTTGGAAGCCCGTGGTTTTCCTACTCTTACACTAAGGTGAAGGCTATGGTATTTTTGTGTTTGAACTCTGTTCATCCAGGAGATCAACCAGAGCTTCTATAGGTACATTGGTGATAAAAGGAAGACTAGGGAAAATGTGGGCCCTCTCTGGAAGGAAATGGGAGACCTGGTTACCTGGGGTATGGAGAAGACTAAGGTACTCAGTGACTTTTTTGCCTCAGTCTTCACCAGCAAGTGCTCCAGCCACACTGCCCAAGTCACAGAAGGCAAAGGCAGGGACTGGGAGAATGAAGAAACACCCACCATAGAAGATCAGGTTTGAGACCAGCCAAGGAACCTGAAGGTGCACAAGTCCATGGGACCTGATGAGATGCATCCATGGGGCCTGAGGGAATTGGCAGCTGAAGTGGCTAAGCCACTATCCATTATATCTGAGAAATTGTGGCAGTCCAGAGACATTCCCAATGACTGGAAAAGGGGAAACATAAGCCCTATTTTTAAAAAGGGAAAAAAGAAGACCTGGGGTACTACAGGCCAGTCAGTCTTACCTCTGTGCCCACAAAGATCATGGAGCAAATCCTTCTGGAAACTATGCTAAGGCACATGGAAACTAAGGAGGTGATTGGTGACAGCTGACATAGCATCACTAAGGGCAAATCGTGCCTGACCAATTTGGTGGCCTTCTATGATAGGGTTACAGCGCTGGTGGATAAACTAAGAGCAACTGACATCATCTACCTAGAGTTGTGCAAAGCATCTGACACTGTCCCGCACAACATCCTTGTCTCCAAAATGGAGAGACATGGACTTGATGGATGGACCACTTGGTAGATAAGGAGGATTTGATGGATGGGCCACTTGCTGGATGGTTTCACTCAAAGACTTGTGGTCAACAGCTCGATGTCCAAGTGGAGACCAGTGACGAGTGGCGTTCCTCAGTGGTTGGTATTGGAACCAGCACTATTTAACATCTTTGTTGGTGACGTGGACAGTGGGATTGAGTGCACCCTCAGGAAGTTTGCCGATGACACCAAGCTGTGTGCTGCGGTCAACACACTGGCGGGAAGGGATGCCATCCAGAGGGACCTTGACAGGCTTGAGAGGTGGGCCTGTGCGAACCTCATGAAGTTCAACAAGGCCAAGTGCAAGGTCCTTGCACATGGGTTGGGGCAATCCCAAGCACAAATACAGACTGAGCAGAGAATGGATTGAGAGCAGCCCTGTGGAGAAGGACTTGGGGATGTTTGTTGATGAGAAGCTGAACATGACCAGGTAATGCATGTTTGCAGCCCAGAAAGCAAACTGCATCCTGGGCTGCATCAAATGAAGTGTGACCAGCAGGTCAAAGGAGGTGATTGTGCCCCTCTACTCCACACTTGTGAGACCCCACGTGGAGTACTGCGTTCAACTCTGGGGTCCCCAACATAAGAAGGACATGAACCTGTTGGAATGAGTCCAGAGGAGGGCCATGAAGATGATCAGAGGGCTGGAGCACCTCTCCTATGAAGACAGGCTGAGAGAGATGGGGTTGTTCAGCCTGGAGAAGAGAAGGCTCCGGGGAGACCTTATAGCAGCCTTCCAGTACCTAAAGGGGGCCTACAGGAAAGATGGGAAGGGACTCTTTATCAGAGAGTGTAGTGGTACGACAAGGCTTTAAATTGAAAGAAGGTAGATTTAGATTAGATGTAAGGAAGAAATTCTTTACTGTAAGGGTGGTGGGGCACTGGGACAGGTTGCCCAGAGAAGTTGTGGATGCCCCATCCCTGGAAGTGTTAAAGGCCGGGTTGGCTGGGGCTTTGAGCATCCTGGTCTAGTGGAAGGTGTCCCTGCCCATGTCAGGGATGTTTGGAACTAGATGATCTTAAAATGTCCTTTCCAACCCAACCTATTCTATGATTCTATGATTACTCTTGCTAACGTTTTACTTTAGGGCCTTTTATAGGTTTGGCAGAATGAGGAGGCACTTAAAGTGCAGTTTCCTCTTACCACAACATAAAATGACAAAGTGGGTTTTTTAAGTCTAGAATTATAAATGTGTACATGAGTGCCTACCTGACTGGAGCTTTTCACTTCTGTGGGCTGGATGCCAGTTTATTGCACAGTCATTTCTGTTGATTACTTGGCATCATTATAGCTAATCAAAGACTTTTATTTTCATGTCTTAGCTGAGGCATATGAACTAGTTTAATAATACTCAGAAAACATAAAGTAGTGACATTAAATGCATTGCTTTGATGTTTTTGCGAAGAACCTGCTATCTGGTTGTTACCTTTTTCCTCATTCCTGCTTCCGTTTCGTCCCAGTCCTACTATTGAATTAATGCAATCTAGGCCTATAGTAAACAGCCTAACAGACAGATCATGGCACTCTGATGCATTGTTATAGGGAAGCTGAAATTTGTCACAGGGGGAAGTGAACTGGAACTGATTTTAGCTTCCCATTCAACTTCTCAAGAATGCAAGAAAAAGAAAAGCAAGGGGAGGTGGGACGGAAAGGGGAGGAAGACTTTAAATAGTATTCTTGATGTTTTGAAATAATGATCATTGGCACTAATGCTGAAAAGCTTATAAACTACTGCCTTATGTGGATTAAAGAAGTAGAAAGGCCAGCTCCTTCTTAGGCAGAGTACTTTGTAGTGCTATCTCAGTTTTGGGGTTTATGATGGATTTCAATAGGCTTACATTTTCTAACAAGTCTATGACCACCAGTGCCCTTTATGGCTCTCCCAGTGCACACTCTGACCACCTGCGAGGGAGAGGAAACTCATCTTGCTGCTTGTAATCCAGATCCAGCACTTGGAGCTAGAAACATTACTTTTCTTGGGCTGTTATCTACTCATATCATTTACCGTATGAAGTAATGTGGATTGTAACAGAAATGGGGAGCAGTGGCAATACGAATCAAGGTTAGTCTGGAGCTCTTGGCAATGCAGAGGAACACAGATTTAAACAAAATTTCTTCCTTCAGCCCTCTCTGTTCCTTTGCTCCAAACTTCAACACACTCTTTTCTATGCTGTGAGATGCCCCTGCCTTCTGTGATTTTTCAAATAGCTTTCAACAGTTTTTGAATACTACCATTACTGAGGAATTACATCCTTTCTTGGGATCAAACTGTTCTGGCAATTTTGGCGTACTTGCAATGTCAGCCAGGCTGCCTTCCCTGCTAGCAGGCTGACTGTGCAAACACTGGTGGGAGCCTAGTCAGCCCCCAGCTTTGCCAGGACAGAAAGCTCTCTCACAACAAAGTACTTCTCACCATGTGTAGGAGAGCTGTATAGACACAGGAACCCATCCGACAGGGGAGAGACAGACATCTGTAAAGTGAGAGGATAGCTAATTTGAGACAGAAGGTGATATGTCTGTATGAAATGATAAACTCTGTTGGGGACTGGGTTCTGAGTTGTTAAAGTTATTCTCTAAAGAGCCTGTGGGGGTGTTTGACAGGTGGCAGCCCTGACCAGGAAAGCAGTTTGCCATCTCCTTGAAGGACTGTTGTGGGGAAGGCGGTGAGTGCTCTGCGGACAGCGGGCTGATGGGGCTGTGCTCCCCTGGGATGGCTGCAAACAGGCTTCGTGGTGCTGAGGTTTGTGCAAGTCAGTGCTGTGAACTCAGGCCCAGGTACAGAGCCTGTGTCACTCTGGAGCACCTGATACTGGAGGGGGGTAAACTGAGGTAGCAAACACTGCAAAGGATGAAGTTCTGTGATGGCCTTCGCAGAGACCCTGGTTCAGGAAATCCTCCTGCCTCCTTGTTCCCATCCTCAGCCACGACTCCCATTCCATGCCACAGCTGCCTCTCCCCTCATCTGTGCTGCTAAAATTGCCGCTGGACAAGCTGTAAACCTGACCTCTATACCAGGATTTTTCCTCTTTGAAGTTTTCTGGTCAGCTTTTCCACTGTCTTGCCAAATGCACTCACAGGGTGTTTGCACAAGCCAACCCATTAAAGAAAAAGATCTGATTTAAGTTATTTTCATCCTCAATTCACCCCCAGTTGTTAGTTCTGCACCTGCCTGAACTTCCTGCTCCTCCAGTTATGCCTGCTATAAAAAACATTTCATTACCAATCTGGCTCATAAAATGGTCAAACAAATGGTATATCGCGCTGGCATCATGGAAGTGGAATAGCAGGAATGAGCATTAAGGGACAGTCTGGAGACTGGAATGATTAAATCTGTACCCACTGCACCAGCTCATGTGGCCACAGTCTGAGAATTAAGGTAGTCCCACCTGAAACTCTCCAGAAATGCAAAAATTTTTTTAGTAAGAGAGTGTAACAGAAGATGATGTGGAAGGAAGCTAGCTGGTCTAGCAGAGACAGCTCTTCACTCTGTGAGCAGCAGGAATCAGCAAAAGGGGATATCTGACTCCCAGACCTCCTGCCAGACTCATCTTCTGGCAAATATCTGTGCATGAAAATGTCAAACTCACATGCTTTTCTTCACAAGTTAGTTGTTGACTAGTTCTGTCTATGTTGGGATGACAAAACAGCAGTACCCAGAAATGGAGGGATAAATTGGTTTTGGTGCCATCAGCTTTTATGGCGTGAACTTTTCTGTGTAGTCTCATAGCATAAGATTTTCAGAGCTGCATGGTGACTGACGCAGGCCTCTTTTCTACTCCTTGATGCTGAGACATTAGATGGACCCTGGACTTTGTGCTTTTTCCCAATGGAAAATAGACTTCATTTTTGTACAGACTCACACAGGCAGGTATGGCTGGGGAGGCCTAGGCCTCACCTGTGTAGTAGGAAGCAGAAAGAAAAAGAAGTTTGTGGAAAAGCATAATTATACAAAAGGCTCAGACAAAGCAATTTCCCTGATCTGGCATGAAGGGGTGACACCAGACCCAAGACAGCTTGCATCTTGGGACTATTGCTTTCAAATAGCTATAGCTTTCATGTGCTTTGAAAGTAAAGTCACTGTGGTTATGAAAGTCCTGTTAAGAAATAAAGAAATCATTTCTTCCCTGCTATGCTCTCTTCCTAAATTTAAGCAATGATGTTTCCTAGGTTGGGTGCATGTCTGGGAAAGTTTAAAAGCAATTGGCTTGGGTTCAAAGAACAAGACATATGGGAAAGTGGTCTCCCTTTCTTTGCAACAAAATCATAAAAAACTGTGCCTGGAGGAATGGGCATTATAATGAAATAGTGACAGACACTTGTCAATCTTCTTTTCTATTAAAGATAAATAAAACTAGTGAGCTGGTCCACTTGTCAGACCAATTTGTGGTAGAACAGGGTTATCCAGTGCAATGTCAGGCTACAATATAACAACAATTGATGTTAGAAGAGAAAAACTTAATTTCATCTTTTCTGAAGGCGACTCTTGAGAAGCTTCCGTTTACTCTTCCATTTAGGCAATTTTTGAACTAAATTTTGTTCTTTCACAAAGGATTCAAAAATATTGTTTTCCTGAAATCTCGTAAAACACTGAGGTATCTATCTCAGAAATAGACTTGAGGAAATTTGATACAAATTATGAAGCTTTCTTTAGGACTTCTGACCAGATGCACTAGAAGACATTCCACCCTTAGAGATAATGCTTCCCTGTCATTGCCTCCATATGGTTTTGGCATGAATCAGCCTTTTGACTTAAGTTGAGCTACTTAAGGATATCTTGTGTAATGTTTATGTGGCCATAAATGAGCAAGACCTCTTTGCTAGGAACAACATATTCCTTGAGGGGAAACAATCCAAGGGTTAAGTGCAGTACCTGTGGGATGACATTCTGTACAGCTGAAGTCCAGACCAGCCTTTTAAAAGAAAATAATGTTTTCCACTTTTCTGTGAAAAACACCTGCAACTGCGGAATGGTTTGCAGAGTAATAGGATTTGTTTTTCTTAGATGTAAGGAAAAAAACACATTTATTTTTCCCTGTTCCACTTCAAATTTGTGACAAAGTGTTTGCTGTGAGGTTTTTAACAGAATTCAATAAGCTTAGTAGAATGAGGCTGTCAAGAATGGCTGTCAGATGCGGTTGAAGTTCTTGTGACCTAGGGCTGAAAAAGAACAAATTACCAGAAACAAGTGGACTTTATCCATGGTAGATTTGGACCATGTTTGCAATGCATATTTATAGTTTGAATTATGCTGTGGTATAAGATTGTTGTGTTCATATAGGGAAACACTCAGTCAACTTGTATGAAAGTTATTCACCAACTTGGTTGTGTAAGAACTCTTTCTCCTGGAATTTACTGCGTTTGTTCTATAAATATTTTAGAGTAGGAAAGTTTGTGGTCATTCTGATGTTTAAAAAAATCAGTAGTTAGGGTGTGAAAATCATTTTCCTGCAATTGTAGGGTTTTTTTGTTAGGTGAACAAAGAGATGTGACTTGGTTTCATTTACCTGCAGACCCTTTTGATATATGAAGCATATTCTTTCATTTTTCATGGTGGACCTTTGACTGTTCTTTCGCTTGTGTTTCAATATGACTTGAAAAGAAGCACTTGCTTTTAAACAACTTGGTATGTTGAAAATGAAGCTATCTGGAAAAGTGGAGGAAATTGGGAAAATCAGGAGTCTATTGCTTAAAGCTGAGCAAGAGCAAACTTACTCAGTTCTGCTTTCCAAAAGGGCTTTCTTAAAAAGATTGATGTAGAAGGCCTAAAATAATAGTCTCAAATAAAGAACATGTTCCTTCTCTTATTTGAGTTGGCTTTGATAAATACCCATGTAAAAGAATTGCAGTTTTTTGACTTTCAGGTGTTTGGAACTGTTGCTTACTGGTCATCATCTTTATGTTTTCATTTTACATATAATTGTTGATAAACCCCATGTTGATAAGCTCTTTTGTGTCACTGATCATTGTAAATAACTTGAGTATGGTTTGAGTTTTTTTCTGCAAGTTGAAAAGTTTTTATAATCTTTTTTTGATCCATAGTATATCTATACAATGCAGACAGATAGACCATGGTTGAAACTTAATGAAGAACCTAGAAAGAAGTCTTCTACCACATCTTCTTATATTGTGATTTGTCTCCCATATGCTGGTAATAGCAATGTCTTGATGGACAGCTGGAGAAGTAGTATTAGAAGCAACTGCCATGGATACTCCATATCCTGGCTGAGAAAATGCACCCTGATCATGCTAACCAGGAGGAATCCCTGAATCCTCAAGGGAAAGCATCCATGTTTGTATATTCAGTGAATATCTCTTAGAATTTAGATATGAAAGCATAATTAAATTGTTATGCTATTCTGAGTATCACTGGAAGTCTCATATAAGCACAACAAAACCCTAAGTCTCCTGACCCAAAAGAGCATTTAGACTTATACATCTTTTAGACTTGGTGGCTACTGCCTGAGACTTGGAAGTAGACTGGATGCCCTGTGGTGCAGCTTTCACAAGGGAGAAAGAACTGCCTCTTTTCTCCTGACACTGGGTTAGTGGATGAGTTCAGCTGAGGAGGTTGGGCAATCACCCAAATTAGAGCAGAGATATAAATATTAGCAGAGCATTCTCATGGGAGGTCCATAGAATTTAAAATTGGCTTCCTTGATTGGTCTCAGAGCCTGACAGAGCTTGGCAGACCCATGTATTTTCTCAGGCATTAAATGAGCATGGCTTGGATTATCTCCTTAAATGTTTTCTTTCTTTTTGGTGAAGTATAGAAATTGTGGAATGACTTAAAAAAAAAAAAAAGAAAAAGAAAATGGAAAGTTTGTATCCTGAATCCATATTTATCATAGAAGAAAGGGCTAGGAAAGATCTCAGAAGGTCACCTAGTCCATTTTCCTATCCCAAGGCAGGATTAATGATACATGAAGTAGATTTCCCACGCTGTGGTGCACTGGTGATGCATGAACCCCTTAAAAGTGAGTGTAGCAGTGCTGCACAGAGTTACAGCATTCTGGGGCAAAACTTCAGTGTGCCGGAAATACTATTTTCAGGAGATCATTTGGGATAGGCTTGCTGAGCCTGCAGCAATGGAAGGGAGGCCTGTAATTGATTGAGGCTGTTCAGCCTTGGAGGACAGCGAGAGCAGCTGAGAGTGCTGGATGCAGCAGGATGCATCCCTGTCTCCTGCTGTTCAGCTGGGCTTTCTGCCTGTGGCGGTTTTCCTGGCTTGCTTCTCTTAGCTAGTGCTATAGCTGCAGTCCATGGGTTTCTCAGCCACTCTGGCTAAATGTGTCTGTGTCCATTCCCTGGCACTGAAACTGCCCGGTGGGGAGCAGCCCTTGCTCTCTTTCTTATGCTCTGCCACCCCTCAAAACAAGGTGGCCACCTGCAGGACAACTGCCTGTTGGGAGTGACATGTGGCCCATTTGGACTCCAAAAACATGCACAGGAGAGAGAAAAGCAGTTTGTTTGGGAGCCCAAAACATGTCCAGGGATCATTTTAATAATTTAATAGAAAAGGTAACTGAGGCCCTGTGCCTGGGTACGTTCCCTGTTGCAACTCAGTTTACTTCAATGGATGTAGCCCCTGCCCTGTAGGTGCAGCCCCTCCCTGTACCACCTTGCAGACTTCCTTTATGCATGATCTCTCTGTATGAAGTGATCTTGTCATCCTGGCAAACATACATCCCTATCTGCCTGGGGCTTTTTACTTGAGTAGATTTTTCTCTAGCAATTTTCTACATATTCTGGTCTGTGGCTTCTTCCTGCATTCAGTTTACCCCAAGGCTCAGATGACCTGTGCTACAAAGAGATGCATACAAGCAGTTATTGCAGATGGTGTTAGTGAGTGCTGGTCACCTGAATGCTGATAACTTGCTGCTGTGATCTTTAACCTATTCTGCTCATAGTGCCTGCTTTGGGGACGCCACCAGTCCTATGATCCAAAATTCCCTCAGGGACCCTGGGGCAGGGACAATACAGGTGCAGTAAAAGAGCACAGTTCTGGGGACAAGGAGTTGCCTTTGCTAGTCAAGTGAAGAGGACACCATAGGAGGTTGAGAAAGATGGGGTTTGTGGGAGAGGGATGTGGAGTGAGGTTTCCATCTGACAAAGGATGTGGGAGGTGATAGGGTAATAGAGAGTCTAGTGGCTAGACACTGATTCATATCACCCACTGACAAGGATGGTCAGGAAAGCAGTCTGTGCAGTGTTTGAGATAACATACACAGCTGCTAGATCATCAGGGTGCTGATGGCCAGTGCTGATGGGGAAGTGCAACCTTGGCTTTTGGGTAGAAGAGGCAGGCTGTGTTACCACATTGCACAGGATGGCACTACAAGATCCTGTATCATTGCAACCACATATTCCATACTAAAATAAAGGAGCTGACCAAAAAAGACCTTTTGAAATGGAGGTCTGCCATGCCTGAAAACCTTACTTCTCAGAAGGGTAAGTATCTAATGGAGGTACCACCTTTTTTGTATCTGCTGAAGGAGGCAGATGAGGGACAGAGACACTCCTAAGACCATATCTTGAACTGACAGAGGCAAATTTTTCTCTTGGAAAAAAAAGGAAAGCTGATAGCTTTCAGCCCTGTGAAGAGAACATCCTCAGGGAGTCAGTTTAGAAAGGCATACTATACCATGCTGGCACCCTATTATGACTTTGAGATTGAAGATGTAGATTTATAATCTTAGCTTTTGATAGTGACTATTTTAGTGAGTATTTTGTGAAGAAATACAAGGTAGCCGGGCCCGTGCCTATTGTCATGGCTTTACTTCCATAGTGCAGTGTTGGGCTTCCATCTCTGTTGCAGGAGGGGAAAGAGTTATGCCAAGCAATGTTGTTGCTCAATGGCCTGTTAGATACTTTTCCTTTGAGGTGCAAAACTAACAGAAGCAGAGCTGACTTTGGCTAGCACTTGACTGCCCCTACAATGGTGTCCTTCTGTCTGACAAGGGCTTTTTTTCACTTCGCTTTTCTGTAGTTCCATACTGTGATTTGGCAGAGCATTTTGGCAACCTGGTCTCCCACCTAGTTTAACATCGTGATGTTCAGAAGACAAGTGATCCTCCGAGAACTGCAGTGTGTGTGCTATTAGGAAACACTGTAATTAATGTCTGCTGAAATGTTAATATTGAAATGTAACATACAATAATTCCCTGTTCTGAATTTCTGAACCACAGCAGATTGCATCGTGTATTATGATGTCCTCAAGGTAGTAAAGTATTTACGGGCATGCAAAAGAGAAATTCTTTCCTAAATCTTGTATCAGAAGATTTAGAGAAAGAAATCTACCTTTAAAATTATTAAAATTTTTGAACGTAAAGGTATGGCATCAGCAAGCTTTTGAATGGTCCTTCTGACACTATCACCAGTCACCAGGGAATCCAGCTGCTCAGAAATGGCATCATAGTTCTCATATTGGCACTTTTCCTGCTTTGCTCCTCTTATATTGCTATATTACTTGCAGAGAGCTGTTGCGTTCTAGATTCCCAGCCAAATAAATAATGACTATGGCTTCATTTAGCAATTGAGACCTTTACATCTGTAAGTTAGCTATTTTTCAGAATTGTGTGCAGACTGAAAACCTTGAGGATGAGGAATGGCTTTATTACATATGTGGCTGTAATGTGATCATATAGCACAGCTAAATTTTTTTAACATAGAAAGTATTGTTATATTAAAAACCCAAACTTTAATGATGGTATTGTAATCTGTCTGGCACAGGTTGCTGCTAGGGAAGAATACATTTAGATGTATAAGTTAAATTTCATTACTAAAATAACTTTCTGAAGTTTGGTCTGAGACTGTGTGTTATATTTCTGGAGTAACTAAGAATATCACCAACACATCTCTGAACTCACCTTTCACTCCACACACAAGGAAAATATTTTTGATTATCTTGTCTTTCACATACATTGGTTGTATTTCAACAAGAACAGTCAGGAAAGCAAATTGAAACTCGTAAGTATTCCAGAGAGGAAAGTGAATAATTACAAGAAGAAAGTGAATAAACAAATAAGTTATGGTTGGAAACCTCTGTGATGAGCTTCACATCAAATAATAGTATCACTTTGGCTTTTTAAAACAATGTTCTGTAGTGTTACTGGGAAAACTGCAAAATACAGCACCTTAATCAAGTTGACTAGAGTCTTTAAGTACAAACTGAAAATTAATTTGTACTTCTTTGCATTTTTTTAACAGAGCCCAAAGAAACTGTAATGTGTTTCACAAACCTTCTCTTACAGAAGTCTTAATAGACTATCAGGGTCTACTAAAGGCTTCTCCCCAAAAATTCCTCTCCCCTTCTCCACTAGTTATCAGCTCTGTGTCCCTTTGGTCACCTTTCAGCAGAGTTCAGTCTTTGTAGGTATAGGATAAAGGGAAATGACCTTGGCATTAATCAGTGATTTAAATGAATACAGTCATAGGAAGGAGATGTCTGTATCCCACAAAGGGCTCCCAGCCTAAAACCCACATCATTCAGCCTCATGTGGGAAAACTGTTTTACCTGTGTGGAGCTACTTAAATGCGTTGGGCCATGTGAAGAAAAAGAAATCAATGGTCTGGAAAATATTATCCATGCTGGAAAATGTGTAATGAGATGCTGCCAATAGCTCATCTGCGTAAGCACTAGGAGCACAGTCATGAACATCTGTTGAAAGCACACAAACTTTGTCTGTGCTAGTTGCTTGGCACTCGTGTAGCTGAGCTGCTGCTGAAAGCTGGGTACGAGCTGTCAGAAGAGAGAATAGGACTGATCTACTTGGTGCTATGAATGCAACTTTGCCTTTGCCTCCTGGTTACAAGTCTTCAGGGTAGTATCAGGTTTGTATTCCTCCTGTCCACTGAAAACCTGACAAAGTAGGCCTCTAGTGAAAATTTCAATATGAGACAACCTTTGACTCTATAAACATGTTCTTGGCTGTTAAGTCTAAACTAGAGTTAAGCAGACAATACCAGGAGCCACAGATCAAATACAGCTTTTGTGGAAGTGGATGTTGCTTCATTTACTCCTGTTTTATTTAGGACTGAAGCTCATTAGATGCTCAACTACTAAGAAGGTATGGCTGAGGATCTTGAATTACAAAATTGCCTTGTCCACTCTCCCAACTGAGGGAGCTCTCAGCAGTGATGGCTGAAGTGAAATGTGACCAAACAGTTTGGGAACTGGAGAATATGTAAGCTGAACACTTTTGTAATGACAGCTATACAGTCCTTCCAGCAAAGTTATGCTATAGATGAGGCAGATAGGTGGATAGGTGATTACTGCCATTGAGGCAGATGGGTGGATAGGTGATTACTGCCATTGAGGCTATATGGAATCCACAGGACTTTTCCAGGAAGAAGACTTCCAAGCTTGTCTGTAACTCTGCATCTCACAAAATCTTTTCATGCAAACATTAAATATGATACACTGTATACATTTCAATATGCATCTTCTTCTAGGCTAATTATGCCTACTCTTTTTCTCAGTGTCTCTGGGCTTACTAGGAGCTGGACACCTGCATTTCTTTGAAGATCTGATTCTCACTGCCTTAATGACATCCTCATAGGCTAAGAAGAAATATGTTAATTTTATGTATGGGAAATTGAGTTTTCAGCTAGATTTACCTGTATCCTTTCCCTTTTAAGCAGACTTTCCTTTTTTTTTCCACTAGTTTGGCTTTTTGAAGCCAGTAAAAAGGAAAAAAAAAAAGCTATAACAACTACCTTGTAAAAATCTTACCTACTGCTTACCTCACAGCTATGATATCAGAGCACTGTATATAAAATATATTGCTTTGGAGGTTAGAGTATTTAATTTTTTTTTTCCTTTGCCAAAGGACATCCAAATGATCAAAAATCTTCAGATGTAAGAACCATAGTGTTATATCATATCATTATTTAAAAAATGTTTAGTGCTCTGAGATCAAATAATAGCCCTCCAGCTATTTTGAAGGTAATAAGCAGTTTCTCGTAATTTCATATTTCTCACATGGAATCGAGGATTTATTGTTTTTATTTTTTGGAGTGAGGATATAATTTTTCAAGATTAACTGATTAAAAGAAAAAGGGAAGATAACCTAGGTGTGACTGAGATGTCCTTGATTTGCCTAGCAGTACATCTCCATTAACTTTCTGTGGCAGGAATCAGCCTGTAGATGTCCCCCAACACATGTTGTGCTATGTCCAGTAGTTCAGTTCTGTTGAAAGCAGCTATCACATTTATAAATTACCAACAGCTCAAGTTAAAGAGAGACAGAGAGATGAAAAGCTGCTCAGGAATGGCTATTCTGTGGGAGGACAGTGGAGGTAATGACAGAGTGAAGAGCATCTCAGACCAAGAGAAACATGAGCTAAACAAGAGCTGATAAGAGAAATAGGAATAAGAGTCTTACAGAAGACATCAGAAAAGGGGAGCCAAAAATGACACACTTCACTGTGACTCTTAGATATGGAAATGATAGATTTTCCTCTGGCTTACTGAACCAGAACTGACCTTAGCACTGTAATACATGATGAAAAGAATGCTGCGCTTCCATAAAGTGACAGGTTTGCAAGTGCATAACATTTTCGACAAAACCAACAGGTTAGTGGGAAAAAATATAGTTCAGCCCATAATCATCCTAATGCGATGATAAATTTTGGTGACCTTTACTTTTGTTAAGCTAATGTAATTAAGCGCCGAATAGTGCCTGCATCAGTGGTGGACTTGGACCTGCCTGCACAGCTTATGGTGGAGCTGGCTGAACCCTGAATGTAGTTTGTAACAATGGGTGGAATCCTAAACAGTTGTTTGTTTCACCCATTTTCCAACCTATTCTCTTCCAATAAACAGTTGGTTTCTTTTCACACAAGACTTTGATAAATGGTTTCTACTTGTATCAGTACCCATATTCACAGGCAAACAAGCACATTTGTCAAAGAGAAAGAGTATTCACTGGTCACAATGTATTATTTGCTCTGTTATTTGTCATTTTCATCATTACTCTTCTGCTTTCAAAACTATCCACGGAGGACCTGAAAGAATACGGAGTAATCTTTCCCTCAACACAGCTAATGAAGAGTCAAAGCAAACAGTAATGAGTGATCTTGAGCTGGGAAATGTTAATTCCAGACACATTTCATAGCACTTGTATTCAACCCTACTGCTTTTCCATCATAGCACGGTAAATAATAGAAAGTCAGCAGCATTCATCTTGCTGGAGAGGAGTATAGAACCACAGAATGTGGAGCAAATTTCTTCCACCATAGTAGATGAATAGAATCATGGAATCATAGAATCATTTAGGTTGGAAAAGACCATTAAGATCATTGAGTCCAACCATTAACACTACCAAGTTCATCACTAAACCATGACCCTAAGCGCCACATCTACACATATTTTATATACCTCCAGGGTATTGTTCTCTAGACCCTTCACCAGCTCCGTTGCCCTTCTCTGGATGTGCTCCCACACCTCAATGTCTTCCCTGCAGTGAGGGGCCCAAAACTAAACACAGTATTTGAGGAGCGGACTCACCAGTGCTGAGTACAGGGGGACAATCACTTCCCTAGTCCTACTGGCCACACTATTTCTGACACAAGCCAGGATGCTGTTGGCCTTCTTGGCCACCTGGACACACTGACTGCTCATATTCATCCAGCTGTCGACTAATACCCCCAGGTCCTTTTCTGCCAGGCAGCTTTCCAGCCACTCTTCCCCAAGCCTGTAACGTTGCATGGGATTGTTCTGCAGGATCCAGCACTTGGCCTTGTTGAAACTCCTACAGCTGGCCTCGGCCCATCAATCTAGCCTGTCCAGATCCCTCTGTAGAGCCTTCAGGTCTACCTGTGTCCCTGCTGACGAATACTTCTATAACCAGCCCTTTAAAATCTCTAGTAATGGACTCTCTCCCAAGCCTCCCTCTAGGCAAGCTACTCATATTTCATTATCGTAAACATTAGAAAACCTTGTTAAATAACTTCCTTGATCTTCTTTGCTTCATCTTCTTTGCCTGTCTGTTGTGGATCTAGCTAATAGCAGAACCTTCAATGAAATAATTGTTTCTCTTGTACAATGATCTGCATACTGGAAGACTACTATGTTCCACTCTTTCCTCAATCTTCCTCTTCCTTAAGCTGTGCAATTCTGTTTCTTTCAGCTCTTCCTCAGTGAAGACTTTTTCAAGATTCTGATCTTCTTTATCACTTTCCTCTGAAGTCTCTCCAGCTGTTACATGCTTTACTGGAAGGAACAATGTGATATTATCTTGTCATGTTCAGCTTGTCGTTCACCATATCATACATAATTGTTCCTGCAGAATTGTTAGATAATCTTTTGCTTTGTTTCCCCCATTATTTCTTCCTAAATTGAAATGTTTTGATGATAAATCATAATTACCTATGCGCTAAATACAATTTTCACTATTTTTCCACCCACCTTTCAGTAGTTCCCTGCAAATATCTCTTACTCAACCTCCGAGATTGTTGAATCAATGTAATTTCTCTCTATAACAGTGGAAAATATCCTTAGAGATAAAGAAAATAACTAAACATGAAAATATCTTTATTTCAGTAGGATTTTGGACACTGTTAGTGAGGAATCTTAGTTGACTCTTACTCAACTGTTACTAATCAGAATGACTTTCCCAAAGTCACACAACAAGCATTTTGATGTAACTAATGCAGCACAGAAATGGAGATCACATTTTTGACCAATTCATAAACCAACAGAGAAAAAAAATTAAACCTTGGAAAAACTAAAATACTCACCTAAGAACCATTTAAAATATGATATACTAAAGTATTTCTAAAAATCAATTTTTCATGGATAAAACACAACAAGTTTTTTTCTTTGTGTGTGTGAAAGGCACCAGCACAATTTCTTAATGTATAAAAGACATGTTTAAAATAATTGTTTCTAGTAGTTTTGAAAGGAATTTGCAAAAAAATTCACTGAAGGAAGTGTGTATCAGACAATATATCTACCTTCTATGCCGATGTTTTGTTACACAGTTCTGCAGTAAGCTTTTTCTCACTCCATGGATGAGCTAAGGTGAATAAATTTCTACAGGCCTATTGCTTCTGACCTGTAAGAGGACGTGTAAATGAGCTCTTTCACTTGCAGAGTGAGCCCCAGTCTAAAGGAATGTAAAATACTGCATCTGAGCTTTCAAGAAACAAGTTGCACACAGGAGACTTGCTGTGAAGGAGCTGTTGAAATGTAAGGTGCTAAGACTTTTATAACAAGGTAACCACATACATTGAGCCTTC
Source organism: Haliaeetus albicilla (assembly GCF_947461875.1). NCBI lineage: Eukaryota > Metazoa > Chordata > Aves > Accipitriformes > Accipitridae > Haliaeetus > Haliaeetus albicilla. Next base: position 57,056,563 of record NC_091485.1, read on the forward strand.
AGTATGATTGATTGTGGTTTTGGTAGGTTTTTTTGTGGTTTTCCTTTTTTTTTTTTTCTTTGCAGTGGTGATGTATTGTATTTTGCTTTGTTTTCTGAGACAAACCTGCAGCTGGATTGTAGGAGGCAAAAAAGAGACAACTTGAACTGCTGACTGTTTCAGTGAGACTGAGGGTACAAAGGAACATCTCATATTTCATCTTCCCTCCAAAGATCAACTGGAGAGATTGAGGAGAGCAAGTGGGAATCAGGTCTGGGTGAGCAGTACCATTAGTCAGTGTAAATTATGAGTCAAGTACTAACCAATATTTTTTCTGGATAGCTACCCCATCCAATCATTCTCTCAAAGCCAGAGCAGGTGTATGAGAGTTGCATTTGATAAAGATTGATTCTACACATGTTAATCAAGGACAAGTTTCACATCAGGTTGATGTACCCTAGCAAGCCAGCTTACTTGGCTGCAATGTAGTCAGAAAAACTGTGAAAATTTCTTGAATTTCAGGTTTTCACTGAATCTGGTGTGGTTTCCTGGTTCCCTTTTGCTACACACCCATAGAATTGTTCTTCCCGGTGGCATGGTCAAGGATATGTCCATAAATTAAATGAATCCACTTCTCTTGTTGGCACTGTAGAGTTTATACATTTCTTTCTCCTAAGAAGGTGGACCAAAAAAGTAAATTTATCCTTTTTTTTTTTATTTTATTTTAATTTCTCACTATATCAGTCAGCTACTCCCTGCTTTCACTGGTTCCTGTCTTTCATGGGGCGAGGAGTTGACCTCAGTACTGGAAATTTTCTCTCCAGTCGTGTCAGTATGCAGAAGAAGATAATTTCTACATACATAGAAATAACAGATACACACATACACAGAAATACACACATACACAGAAATAACAGATATCTCAGTATGCTGAGATCAGACACTAAGGGAAGCTGGGAAAGACAGACATGTCACATCAACAGCGCTTTTCTTCTTCTGACTTAATCTCAGTACAGGGTTGTTTTCTGTCCTTTTTCTTCCTAATTTAACCATATTGTATTGAACTAGTTCTCCTGATATCAAGTCTAATTCTTTGTGGTTGTACAGGGACTAATGCAGAAAATCATGGGTTTAGCTTTAAAAGCATACATATTTTTCCATTGGAAATTTCTCAGGGGAAGTATCATCTATTTTATTCAGAAAATGAAACTCTCTCTGTAGAATAAAGTGGGGCCAAAATATGTCCTTTAGATAGATGCATTTAAATGGCATATTTAAAAACATGTAAAATTGTTATGGAAACAAACTCTGTGGTATTAATTTTGATAGAGTAAATGGACCCAGGGTCACAAAGGTGTTAAATTGATCATGTTGTTATAAAACAGTCACAAGTAGCTCAGATATTTGAGTACAGAGACACCTTGGATTGCTAATTCTCATGGTAAATAGACTGGAATATTTATGCCAAACACTGAAAAAAAGTTGATTAGACTGTACAGGAGGAAAAAACCCCCAACAAACCAAACCCAAACAAAATACAAAACATATGGTGTTTTCAAGCTGAATTAGGAAGCTGCCTGATTGTGGAAAGCAAATCTATTTGGGAGTCTCCTGAGTCTTTTTTGTCAGAGATGTTGGTTGGGGACTCTTGGTCTGGAAAGCATCCTTGTTAGTAGAGAATAAGCTGTTTCTGCTGGTGATTTGTATTAATCACTCTGAAGCAAAGGGTTGTTTTTATTCTTGTTCTTTCTTTGATAAAAGGAGAGAGGAGAGAAGGGAGGAGAGGTTAGGCAGTAGCAGGTGAGGTAATGGGGGCTTACTCCTGGTCCTGGGAGCTGAAGCAGCTTTTTATTCGTGGTGGATGGTCAGAGCTGCTGGGACAACCTCAGCTGCTGGCTTTGTGGGTCTGGCTCAGTTCCACAGCAGAGGTTGCAACCTGACATGTCCAGCTGGGCTCCCACTGCCTTTCCTGGAGTGGGCTTCTGGGGCTGCTCCATAGCAAGTGCAGAGTCATGGGAGATAAAACAGACCGAGGGGAGAGAAAAAGGCCATGGGGGTGGGGTGTGAAGGAGTGGTGGGAGGAAGGTAGTGCCAATGCAGTGGCATGTTGTAGGAGAGAGGAAGAGACTGGAATATGATCCCCAGTCCCTCCCCAGGTGAATGCTTCTGTGGTGCTGTAGTCCTACACATGGTTATGCATCTGGGATTGCTGTCTCTACCATTTCCAGGGTTTGGAGATTAGCTGTGCACACTGTCTGGAGGACTTAACTATGACGCTAACATTGAGAGTGTAGCCACAGAAGATTTTAATCATCACATAAATTCAGAAGTAGGACTAAAGACTTTTCTTAGGAGACTGTATTTCCCTCATCTTGGGTGGGGTTTGCTCTTTAAAGCTGCCTTAAGGGACTAGTTGAAATATATTTTTCTAATTCGTAGTTGAGAAGAGTATTCGGAAATATTAATTCATGTTGGAAAGCATGTTATCTCCATGCTCCATTGCTCTAGGCAGATCAGATGCACGAAGAAGCTCAACTGCACCCAGAGAGCAGGTCATGTCCTTGCAGAGCAGGAGGATGTGGTTCACATCTCATTCCCCAGTTCGGACTGTTTTGTTACCAGGATCCCCTTCATTCTCACTCAGCTCCAAGATGACATCTGTCTGGTTACCATCTTCCTATGGACTTTAGTTTCCTTTCAAAGACAACCTGGGCTGTGGACAGGGAGGAATTCTGTGGTGTGCTCTGATATCTTCCCAGCCAGAGTATTCAGGGGACGAGGGGTGTGGGGTGCACCCATCCTGCATCACGGCTGTAGCCAAGGGCTCTGCATAGAGAACAGCACTGATATCACCAGGAGGAGTAGAACTTGGCAGTGTCCTCAGGCATATCAGCTGCCTGTGGAGGGCAAGAAGAGGCAGAGCAAAGCATCACATTTCCTCACTGCAGGAGAAGAGTGCTGCGTGGCCTCGGAGTATGCCTATCTCATTACTGCAACCACAGGGAATGCTATGTCCTTCCTGGACAGCTTTCTTTTACACAGAAAGCAGAATTCTTCCTAAAGGGCTATATTATGTCCTCACAGCATCCTTTCTAGCAAGCATAAGGCTGAGAAGGCCTGGAAAGTATCCTTGCTTCAACTGAATGGTTAAACACATTCTTAGCTAATAAAAATGCAATATATGTTGATTTCAAACTTAATAACTTATCAAAACTGGGATTTCTATTGTGTTATAGGAAGTATCTACAAAAAAAGAGAGAAGGTGAAAGAAGTCCACAACCTGTGGTTACACAAGAACTCCTTTATCTCCATTTTTCTCAATGGCGATATGAGAGAAAGTTGTAATAATTAATTAAAATGGTATTGTTCATTGTAATCAAATTATACAGCTTTGCTGGCTGCTTTCTATAAACATTACACTACAGATTCTGAGGGGAAGCTGAAATGTAAACTGTGCTTTTTTACATAAACACTCACTAAGAGTCTTGCTTTTTTTTCCTAAAGACTCCACACCATCACTTGATTGAGAACCTAAATTAAATTGTTTGAAGACTGGATTTAACATTTTTCAGTACAGATAAACAACATACTTCAAAGTAAATGCTGTTACATGACATATGCAACCTTAGGAATATACCATTTTAATCATTACTGCTGACATTGCTTGTTTATCCTTGGTATAACATCATTAATTGAAGTGAAATTACCTTTGATTTTACAGACTTAAATAGGCAAATTAAAATTCTTAATTTCAAATATGTAAACAACTAAGTTTCATGTGTCTCTTATGAACATTGGAGGTGTTATTAAATGCCAATACTGACTTCATGTCTGGTTCCTGAACAGACTGAAAACTTGGGCGTGTTTTATGTGCAAAGCAAGAAGGTTGTTTGGGGCACGCTCTCTCTCGTTTCATTGCTTCTTGTGTGTGTTGCTTGAAGTCCTTTGTACCTACAGGTTTCTATGGCTGCTTGCTTTCTACAGTCATGTTTTAATCTCAAGGCAATCATTCTCCAACAGTATGAACAGGGACCCCCCAGTCTGTCCTGGGTAATCTTCTCGTATGCCCAGTTCAAAGTCAGTTTCTTGCTGGTATTTAGTGCAAAGCCTGAGATGGGGCACCCATGTTCTCACTCATGAAATATTTCTCAGTTTAGTTGTTGCCTTAATCTAAGCTAAGGTTCTTCAGACTGAAAAGATGTCTGTATTCTTCATGTCTGGAAGAGTGAAGCACTCTAATAATGTAAATGACTGTCACTGGCATATCTGGAAGAAATGGTATCGCAACACATCGTGTCTCGCGCCTCTGTCCTTCCACTCCATTCTCCTAAAGTGGCTTTTTATGACAAGTGTTGCAAAACAGAAGCCAGTATGAAACATGCTTCTGAGCAAAGTGACTCTGTGAAGCAGACAGAACCAGAGAACAAAAGGTTAGTTTTCTTGTAGAAAAGATAACAGCTTGAACCTCTCTCCCTCTTCTCTCCCCGCATTAGAAAAGGGTGCACTAGTGAGGTTAGGTCAGCACACACATGTTTTAAATTAGTGGTTTCTAAACAGGGAAGTGACAATTATTTGTTATGATTATTTGTCAAATAATCACATCTGTACTTAATTACCACGTATGTGCCAGTGTTTGCATTTCTCAGTAGGCTGAATTCAGTGAGAATAGCTTTAGATGGTAAAATGTGAGCCCCCATTTTAATGGGCACAAAAAATTTAACACAGTATACATTGTGTTAAAAGTTGTAAATAAAAGTCCCATATAGCCCTAATCAGTCTCACTCCTTATCTTTCATTTGCAATGTTTATGAAACACAGCAATGAATCTTACATAGTCTCTGTGATGTGGGTTTCTCTCATTCTCAAAGCCTTTTTATCAGATAAATTTTAGTCTTATTGTTTTATTACCAAATAGTGTTCTCTCTTTGTTAATACATACATAGCCTCACTGTACCAGGGCCAGGCTAATATTCTCAGTATTCATCTTATTTATTTGTTTCTTTCTTCTATCATTGCACGTAGTCCATTCCTTTAGAAACACACGTTTTCACCAATGGTTTAATTTCCAAGGTCAGCTGCAGTCTTATTTTAAGTATCACAAACTCAGCTTTTGAATACCAAAGAAAAAAATCTTTCAATGCTCATTTGAATAAAAATAGAGATTTTTCTTTGACATTGTTCTCCTTTAGAAATTCTTATCTCAGATTCCATCTGAAAGTATATTTGGGGAAAGGGAAATTGTAAGTATGCCTTTACATGAGTGCTTGTTTGCCCCAGAGGTGTTTGTGCTGTCATCTCTTAAAGTGCTTGAGTTTAGGAGTCACTCGGGGTCCAGGAAAACATAACATGTGTTTGAATTATTCCAAGGCTTTGGACTGAATCCTTGGATATGAGCGATGTCATCTCTCCTGCTCTGAAAGAACGCTTTCCCAGCTGCGTCGGGGGTTGTAACACCCTGTTATGTCATTCTTCCATGTCTTACAGGGAGCTGGGAGCGGGGGGAGATTTGTATCGCCATCCTGTTTGTGGTCATAGAGCATGTCTGTGACAAATACAGATAGGGAGACTCGGTGGGAGTCCCTGGCTGGACGAATGCCTCTGTGGTTTAGGCTTGTCTTAGCGCCATGTTTCCGTGTGGGGTCACGCTTTGGCAGAGTCCCACACAGTGGGAAGTTTGGGGTGTTGCCATTCAGCCCCATCCACGTACTTTTGCCTGCTTCTGGCATCTTTAAATGAACTAATTCAAGGGACAACAATTTGGCCTCTTCCTCTCAGACCCCACTATCTAGACCCTCTCTAGCCCAGGGCTGTGAGCTACAGCTGGGAGGGCAACAGCATGATACAGCACCCATGCCACCCAGCAGGTCCATGTGCATGTGGATTCTGCACAATTTCTTTTTGGGATAAGCGACCAGACAGAGGCTTCAAAATAAAACATTGGGTAATGTAGCAATGGGAATAGCTACAGGATTAAAAAAAGAGTTTTAGCATAGTTTGTTGTGTATCTGTGGAATTAGCAACCAACCATAGAGATGTGTGATGTTTGTCATCTGTAACAGCATAACCCCACATTCGTCACATATTTCCCTGCTCCTTTTTAGGTAAGCTGAGGGACCAGGGATGATCCCATGTGCTCTCCTGTGATGGTCTTACTCCAGCATCCAAAGGAACAAAATTAGCATTGATCCTTGATCAACACAGAGTCAATATCCTCTTGTTTAAGTCTTTTTTTGGCTTCTCAATTATCTTATTTCTGGTGTTAAATCATATTCTGCCAGTCTTAAAATTGAAGTTGGAAAATTTCTAACCTGGCAGTTGTCACCTTGCTGTTCAGCAAAGTGAATTCAAACCACCTAAGGTTTACGTGAAGTGAACCTAAAATTCTGTTTTCCAAACTCCTGAGCATGTGCTCTCATGAGTAGGTCATTGCTCCTAGGTAAACACCTCTCTGTGCTCCTCTGCGCATGCTTTGCAATCAGAGGGTGAGCTTTGCATTGGACTAAATTCTGTCCAAGGGAGCTAGGAGTTTAAGCATACCTATTGAACTGTTTTCCTGTGGGAATTTAGATTTAAATCAAGTATCTTTCACCAGGGCTTTGACATGCTTCATGATCCTGTTTAAGAAACTCGATTTTTTTGGCCCCCAAAGGTGGTATTGAATAATTTTTGGTGTATGAGAAGAGGTGATCTGAATCCTGAGACTTGTATGCCTGAATTCACTCTTGGTTTGAGCTTTGATGGAAATCATGTGGTCTGAATCCATTCACCCCTCAGGAGAAACAGCATCTCCCTTTCCAGAGGGAACAAATTGATGCATAAGGCAGAAAAGTGTTACTCTAAGAGCAAAAGGGAAAGGTGAAATTTGTCTTGTAGTGTTAATCAGATCTCTTCAGAAGATTTGCATGACTGAAATATTAAAAATAACGAGCTCTAATCTGTTAGGGAAAAAGGAAAGATACATTGTCTACTTTCATTTTTGCTCAGGATGAGGATTTCAATAGACACCACAGAATATAGTCACTTAGGTGGCAGCTAGTGTTAATCAGCAAATTACACCTGAAGACAGAACTACAGACTGAAGGTGAAACCTACATTATCATGGTGGAATTCAATCTGAGCTGCTGCTTGTACTGTTTTGTGGACTATATTTAAACTTAACAATTTTTGGAAATGATAGATGACTTTTATCAAATGAATGAGTTACAGTAAATACAGGATATTCTATTACTTCCCATATTGTCAGATAGGAAAGGATTAATCAAAAATCAAAACTTGTTGGATACTTAGATTATAAATATTGTAAATGAATTAAGGCAAATGACCTCATATAAATAAACATGTAATGCCATAAGAGACTTTAATTTCTCAAAGCTGAAATTGATTATGAGTCAAATTATCCAAAAGAAAATTTAAACAGAAAAATATGATTCATATCTGAAAATGCAGAAAAAAAACTTTACTGAATTCCTCAGAAACCACAATCTGGAAAAAAAAAAGTCTTGGCTGATCAAAAAAATCCAACTCATAAGCATAAGAACCTGGTGTAGAGAGAAAATGGAATTATCTAAGTTGAATTTTATAGCAATGTCTATAAGAGTCAGGAACTGGAGACAATGATTCTTCTCTTCAGAAGCTTATACCTGGATTGAAACATAGAGGGTACTATTGAAACTGCTAAATGAAAGAAAAAGTATTAGCCCAGCAAAGTAAAGTAGAACTCAAAGTAATTTTCATACAGGATGTTAGAAAAGGAAAATTAGAATAGTAATATTGGATTAAATAATAATGCAGAAAATTTGAAAGTGTTATTTCAATTATTATTTATCTTTAGGTTAAAATAATGGGATTGTATCACATAATGGCACACATGTGCTTTCTTTTCCACTAGAATCTTAGCAGGATGTCATAAGGTAATTACTAAATTTTAGGTATTTTTAAATTACTGGTCCGAATAAACTGTGTCCAAGAGATTGAAAAGATATGGCTTGAGACCTGTCTCATTTATTCATATTTATTTTCAGTAAACCAGGGAACACTGAGAAAAATCCAAACTAAGCTAATGTCAAGCCAAAATTGGGATATGAAAAAATCTGAATAATTCATAGACCTGTCATCATAACTTTGATAAATGACGGGATGGTAATCAATTAATAAAGAATTAAGGGGTGGTGGGTGGGCAGTAAAATTAACAATAGTCAGCATGGGATTGTAGATTTATTCATATTAACATTGTATAATCACTTTAGTCAATAGAATATTAAAGACATAGTATATTAAATGTTCTATTAAATACTTGAATTATTACACCACTGTGGTTTCATTTAGGAAACTAGAGTGTTACAAATGATATATTTTAAATGGATTAAACCCTGACTAAATATGAATGTAAATTGGGATTTATTACTGGCATAGAAGGGGAGCTTGTATCAAAATTAATTTTGTTGGAACGGCATTTGGTCCCAGGGTTTTAAAAATTATCATAAATGACTTGTAAGAAACATAAAGTCATCACTGATTTTAGTTACATATGATTCCAGGCTTAGGTGAGAGCTAAAGTAACTCGCTAGAGAGGTGTGGATCACCTTGTAGATGAGAGCCAACCTATAGTATGCAGCTCTATTTCATGGCCAAAGGAGAAACGCATGTTCACAGGAACCAAAAAAGTAGGTCATGGTTACAATATTGATGACTTTTTGAAGGAGCAAAGACTAAATTGACTTGGTCATGGTGGATAAGCACAGTTAGTTCCCTGTACAGTCTTCAAGCTTTTCTCTGACTGAAGCTGTTAATGCAATCTTTATGTTTTATATAAAAAGCTGAATATTAGGGAATAGGTACATGATGTACAGCTTAGTATTTCATGCTTCTGCACTCCTCATAGATATTCAGATTTAGTATATGTAATTTAAGAAAGATACTGAAATATTGCATGAGGTTCCAAAACCATTCAGAGAGTACTTAATTTTTTAAAAAGTTATACCTTATAGTAAGAGATTGAAAAATACACTGTTTATCAAGGAGAAAATTACATGGTGATTGAACACTGTTTTTAAGCATTCTATAAGAAGAGTTCTATCCCACAAGTGGATGGCTGTAGTGTAACAGAAAAAGATATTACAAAACCAAATGGATAGAAGTCAATAGTAGGAAAATTCACTTTAAAACAAAATGTCAATACTTATGAGTGAGTGATATGAAAATTTGAATATTTATGTAAAAGAGCAATTTGATAATGTAATGTGATATACAGAAGTAATATGAAAGTAATATGATAAAAGTTAAGCAGTATTGGGAAATTCTCAAGTCTTATAAAAAAACCTCTGTCTCTGGACATTTTAAAATCATACTTGTTCATCAGCAAGTTTCAGTTACAATATGATACAATACAATCATGAAGTCATATGGCCAAAATTGTGTAGTAGTCCTTCTACTTCACAAGATTCTTCACAGTCATAGTAGTCTATGTTTACACCTATGACTTGGTGAAAGCAAGGCCTTGGTCAAGCTAACCAAATCAGAAAAGCATTTGTCTTTTCGTGACAGAACTAAACTTTCTGATTGAATGTTACTAATACTCACTAATAAAGCTATGGGGCTCTTCAGTGGTAACACACAACTCTAAAATGCCTGCTAGGGTTCCTGTTAAAATACATTATAATTCTTTACATTATCTGAACTTCAACTGCAACTTCTCCAAGGTGAAAACTTGCAATTTTTAACTGCATTATAATTTTAATTATAAACACTTTATAAGAATAATTCCTTAAAACTGAAATTGTATATTATGCAATCTTGGTTTTTTCATGTTTATGCAACCTCACCCAGTGACTGTGGTCTGAGCATAATTACTCTAATCACAGTTTCTTATGTGTCCTGGTTTTTCCTCTGTGTGCCATATATCTGTTCTGATGACACAAAGGGCATCAGATTTAATTTGTGAAAGACCTCTTGAGTGTTTTAAAACTTTCACATTGGTACAGTGGTTGTCATTACAAAATGGTACCTAATATATCACTCCCTCCCTATACTTCCAACAGAAAATAACTGTGTATTTGTTGGCAGATGTTGATTTCTTAATTGCTCCCAATAGCAGTTCCTTCATGTAACGCAATTTTAGGGCCAAAATTTGCCCTTAGATGAACTTGTCTTCAGTGGTTTTGAGCCTGCAGTTGGCTTCTAACACTAGCAGACTCTTTCAAAGGTAAATGTTATGCCTGTATTTGGAGCTCTCCTTTAACCTTGGCAGATAAAGGGTTATGCTCTGTCTTGGTACATATGTGCACCAGTTGCTTCAGGAATGATAAGTGATCAAGACCCTTAGACAATTCAGGTCAGTTCTGAAAGATAAGTGGGATTAACCCATTTTTAAGACACAGAGATCTAGAATAGCCTTTTTAGAAGAAGAGTTTGGTCAAAACCTCAAAAACTTAGCAAAAAAGACAACTGAGAAGATCTATGACTAGAGATACCATAAAAGTACAAACAACGAGAAGGTGGTGAATACTTACTAGCCCTCATATTAGGAGAATAAAGAAGTGTAATCAGGAGTCAGGTTTAAGAACAAACGGAAGACACAGTTGTTCACATCCATCTTCATCTATGGAGCTCATTGCCATGAAGTGTACAGGATGCCAAAAGTATAAATGGTTCAAAAAGTTATTAGGTACAATCATGAGAAAGTTCATGGAGTGTTATTAAATGTGGATGAAAGGTTGCAACCTCTGGCTCAGGATTTCCCTAAATCACAGATTGCCAGCAGCTGAGATGATATGCCATGGGGACTATTATTTTATACTCACTCAATTTTTATTCCTTTTCCTGAAATAACTGCTACTGGCAGTGTCAGAGACAGGATCTTGGGCTAGAAGAACCTTTAGTCTGATCCACGACAGCCATGCTTATAAGAGCCCAGACAGGGCTTTTTCTAAGTAACAGGGCTTTTTCTAAGAAAGAAGATCCCAGACTACTTTATTGCACCTGTGACATCCCATGCTAAATGGTAAAACATCATTTACTATTGCAAGACACCTAAAACCAGGGCAAGAGTAGTTCAAAGTAAGAGCCTTATCTATGACTTATTTCCCTTTTATCAATTCTGGTTAAATCATTCATGTTTCTTCTAAAGTAGAAGTATTTGTAATATTATATTTCATAAAATCTGTCTTCATGTTGTATTTGTGTTGCCACTATTGATTTATGTGCTTTTAATACATTAGTTTTAAATTTCTTGGAATGTTGATTAAGTCTTTAGTGTAGTTTGAAATGTGTTCTTTTAGTGCTTTTTAATCCAATTTAAACAATTTAATGATTTAATCATTTTATCCATCATTAAATCATAAAATTTACCTTAAGAGTAGTCTTGACTACATATACTTCTGTATTTTAGGTGGAAAAAATACAACTCAATACTTTAGACATCTTAAAGGTAATTTAATTTTTTTTAAAAAAATCCCAAATTTCAGAATTAATTACTTTTCTTCAGAATAAAACTCTGTGCCCTGAAAAGGCACTTGCTTTTATTTCTCTAGGTACAGGCTTTCAGTATATTCCCATTCAGGAAAATGAAACACGTTATTTCTCCTTAATGCAGCACGTACTTTTCCAGTGAAACTGATGCATGATGGTAAAAATCTCTCTTCAGTACTGCTCTGCAGGGTAGCAAATGTGTACACACATGCACACACTTAGAGGACAGTATATGCATTATTTCTGGCTATAAATAAAACCAACAAAAAAGGTTCAACCAAGCACAAAAGAAAATAAAGAAAATAAAAGTGATATGGACAATCAAGATGTGAATGCCCAGGATGCCTTGGAACAATAGATGACATATTCCAGCTAAAACCGTTACTTTTTAAGTACAAGCAATAGTAAATTTTCTTTTATTTCGATAGATGTCAGGCTCCTTTCCTGTTTGGCCTGAATTGCAATATTTAGTCAATATTATTACCTTTTCTTTTTTTTCCTTTTTATTTTCTTTTTTTTTTTTTTTTTTTTTTAATTCTGCTTGGCCTAATCAAAGGCCTCAAAGCATGAGTACTGGTTATTTAAGCCTACAAAGCAATTTGGGAAAGGTAACAACTATACTTTTGCTGATCTGCCACTACAGGGAAACAGAAGATTCTTCCCCTCGCCATGTTCATTGTACTAGCAAAAGCCATGGACAACTCTCCAAGCTGCAGTAACATCAAACTTCTTATTGTATAAACAATTCTCTCACACTTTAAGTGGGTTGGAAGTAGGAGAGCAGGGAAGATTAAATTTGAGATTATTTTATGAAGCACTGAAATGCCTGGTTTAGCCAAAATCCTGGATGAGAAAATAGCCCAAAAGAGAGAAGTGATACAGTCAAAGACGTTACTATGCTTGTGTGTGTCAGCTATAGGAAAAAGTTAACAAACTTACCATATGCCTTTTTATCCATTAGCTGTTCTATCTCTTATTCTGCTGTGTAGAAATTGGTAAAAATTTACCAGCCCATTATCTGAGTACCACTTTTGCTTTGCTTTGCTTTGCTTATCCTTGGAGTTACCATGTCTATTAGTTTTCCATTAAAGGTTGCTAGAAAACTATTACCATGCCCATCTGCAGAATGAAACAGGGCTGAAGCGCAGATACCAGTAAGAGAGACTGGATCCAAACACCATCTTCACTGGCAAGGTTAAACATTTTTCTCTAGTTCAATGTGTGTGTGAGATTTCAGCCCTCAAAAGCAACCGAATAGAGAAAATGTAGAGCCCCCACACCTATTGGGACAGAATGCCACCATCTCCATCACCTTCACGTTGCCTACATTTACGCCTACTTAGGTCTTTAATTTTAAAGCATTCACCTTTCATTTGTTTCCCATCCTGATCCAGTTAGTTTGGGAGGCAGTGCCATATTAAAACATCTGGGATTCATCAAATGTGTTCTTTTTAACGCAGGTTCAGTGTGATCAATCCCAGATGCTCAACAACTGAAGTTAACATATAAAATGTTCATAGGTTTTGGCCAAAATCAGATTCAGCTTCCCATACCTTAAAAGTGGAAGTTCTTTAAATAGATATGAGTTAGATTTGAGTCATTTATTAAAAAACCAAACCAAACCAAAACCCAAAAAAAAGGAAGAAAGGAAAAAACTGGAAATGAACCCCATCTTATTTAAAGCACAATTGAGTTAGACAAGTTAGATTAGTTTATATGCCATTTTAGGCTGGATTTTCAATGTTATCAGTCATTAAATTTGCCAAAGACTTCTTATCATAAGCTACTTCTTTCAGTCACTTACATTTTGAGCCACCAGGGTAGCTGACTCAAACTGAAATCTTTCAAGGGGATTTTGGCCAATGCAGTTCAGATTTTCCTGAGAAGTAAGACTTGGGAGGAAGGAGATACCAGCTTGCCCATGAGAAAAATATACTAGAAAACAGCTGTTAGAAAGTCTCTCAAACCAAATGCAGTGAAATAGGACCTTGAGGTTAGGTGGAGGAGAGAGGAAATACAAGGGACCCCCAAGTCAGAGACAGGCCTTTTGCCATTACTCTGAAGTTTTAGCCCGACTTTAAGATACTCAGTTACTGTTGCTGGGGGAGAATTTTTAAACTCCTCCTTATTGTATGCAATGCTTGGCACCACCCAAGCAATGTCTATGCAACATGTCCACTAATGCTGATAAACATGGAATGCTAGTGGGAATGTTCCAATTTCCAGAGATTTTAGTAAGCATTTGATTAAGTTTCATTTATTCCTGGAATAAAGCTGCCACTTGCATAAATGTAGGATGGTTACATGAACCTTCAGATGGCTTAGTTACAATAACTTAGGCTAGGCAATTGAATTAAGTGCCAGTTGTTGACTGGAGTCCATAGAGCTTTGGCATCAAATCTGAGACTGCCATATATTTATAGGCACAGAGTCACGTAATGTGTAACTGGTGTAGTTTCTACTTCTCTGCTCTAAAACCAGAGCATGTTCATGAAGGAAATTCTGAACTGAAGAAACACCAAAAGAAAAAAAATAATTAACTAACTTATTCAAAGTAGGTTTCATTTCTTCACAAATGCAACAGTTTCAAAAGCTATTATCTAGTGAATTTCCAGGGTCAGAATTAAACAAAAGTATTCCTTTAATCCAAAGGTAATTCTCATTTTCTAATGATATTAGTATCTCATTTCTAGTTCTGTTAAAGCTGTCACTAATTCAACAGCCTATATCATAATTTTCATGACTGGGAAAAGGCATTGACATTCAGGGGAAAAAAGGGATTCTTTCTATGGGACTTCAGGTGAATGATTTGTTTTGGTTTGTTCTGTTTTTCAGCGACAGCCCTCTTGCCTCATTTAATGTTTGAAAGGTCAGTGACAGTCCCAATTAAGAAGGAGTAAAAAGGAGAATGTGAGTTATGTGGACAAAGGTGTCTCATAAACACAGTTTCTCACCACCAGCAGCTCTGCGTAGTGTTGTTTCTCAAACTAATTAATTTATATAGTTAATGATTGCAAGAGGTAACTAATGGCCACACTTAGCAATTACCTTTTCTAGCACCAGCATTCCCAACTGAAACTGCTTGTGAACTGGAGCATTGTAGGACTTGATCTCTGCTTTTTTTGCAACTATCTGACTATACTGAATGGATTTTGGAGATCATCAAAGTATGCAGGATGGACAGCACATCTACTCTTGGAGAGATGATGGTAAGACATTCTTCAAGTCATTTTCAATGATCTAGGTGTACCTTTATTAACCATCTCTCTCTCTTCTCTTTGAAAGTAGTTTTGAGGGTTTTGGTTTTGGGGTTGTTTTGATAGGGCAGAAAAATTGTTAATTTATATTAACAATTTCTCTTAATTTAATACATATATGTCTTTTTTAATGGGATGGAAGGCAATTAAAAAAAACTCAGAAAAATCTCACAATTGGACTATCATGCTTAAAATAGCTTTGGATAGTAAAAGAAAAATATTGACTTCTCTTCAGAAAGGCTTATTATATGGCAAAGCATGTCATTGTGTGGCATTGTTTATTTATGCTATAATATTGTCTAGGAGCTTCATCATTCAGCAGAAACCCCATTTCTAATCCTTTACAAAGCACTTAATGACACTTCCTTTGAAGATCTCTGAAGGAGACCAAGGAATTAAACTGTGTAACTGTATTATAAAATAGGAAGTGTCTCATTCAAAAGTTCTAAGCAAATCCAAGTCCACAATATTTGTGAGCTTATTATCTATAATTATACAAAACTTTTCCTCGAATGTTTTTTGCGGGAAGAACAAAACTAGTGTATTTGCTGTTAAACAAGTCTGACTTCTACCAGTTTGTAACGCAATTATGTCTTACCTTCTCTTTAGAGATGGCTCATCTTATGCCTGGCCTCAGCTGTCTAGCATTGAACCAAAAGAGAATATGTCATCCACATTGGGAATTAACATTTTTGGGGCAGAGAATGCTCCTATGATGGGAAAATGTGGACTGTTTTCTCAGACCTTCAGATTCCCAGTGTAGCCAAGAAGCCTAAAAACTCTTCTTGTGCAGGAGAGCTATGAAACTATTTTCAAAGCTCTCACTCCTAAAACTGAGCATGGAAGCTATGGGGAAAGAGGTTACTGAGCTCAGACAAAGCAGAGTTCTGCATGACAGTAGGTTTTAATAAAAAGCAAGAGATTTTCTGGTCAACCAGAAACACAAAGTAAAGGCCAATTTGTAATTTATTCATTCCGGAATAATTTTTTTTTTTTAAATGTAAAATACATGGACTTATTACAACACTGCAAACCAAGGAGAAGTGATCTCGTAAAAGGGGAGAATGGGACATGGAAATGATGAAAAAGAGAAATATTAAAGATTGATAGTAAAGAGTTTGGGGATGGGGAAACACACAAGTAATAAAAAGCATGATAAAGGAGGAAAACACCTAAAGTAATGAAAAGTTTCAAGTTTCACCCTCTAAGCACGTCAAACACTTTTGAAAATGTTTTAGATTATTTTAAGGTTTTGGAAAATGAATGAAGAGAAAAGAATAAATTAAAAGACAGAACCCATTAACTTTCAATATGGGCATCTCCATAGCACATTTTGATACATCAAATCTTACTGTCTGAAGCCTAAGAAATACTGTATAAAATGTATAGAAGAGCAAGAGAGGGAATATAGTAGAAAGAAAGAAGAGATAGATTGTTTTGAGTCTCCAAGTCCAGAC
The DNA here is from genome assembly GCF_947461875.1 of Haliaeetus albicilla. NCBI lineage: Eukaryota > Metazoa > Chordata > Aves > Accipitriformes > Accipitridae > Haliaeetus > Haliaeetus albicilla. Next base: position 57,072,722 of record NC_091485.1, read on the forward strand.
TTCCCTCCTTTTAGTCTCATCACATTGATTAACTGGACTTGAATATGAAAGTAAAGCAGCAACCAAATAACCTATTTAGTTCATGAAGAGTTGCATCTATGTCATCAAAGTGTTCTACTAGGCTCAATATCCCTAAACTGCAGCTGTTCCTTATTAGTTTAAGAAGGCTAAGACTGGAACATATGATAAAATGAATAGGCAAAGTCTTCTACATTGAGAAAATGAAACTTCTTTTCTCTGTAATGAGTCATTTAAATATAAAAATCTTTATCATAGGGATTTGTGCAAGTAAAGAACTCAACAAAATCTAAAAATAACTTTTTCATATACGATATAACTCTTCAGTGGTTAATTGACATGGCTAAAGAATTATATGCAACAAGGCTGCAGGATAAGTTACATACGGTATGCAACTCCTTCGCTACTGATGACCTCTGGAACCTATCCCTTAAGCAGCTAATACTTTACTTACTTGGAGAGAGGATAATGGGTAACTGGTCTGCTTAAATCTGACAATTCCTAGGTTACCTATATAGTCTAATGCAAACATCTTTTGAACTCTGCATCCTAGAATGTATCAGACCATAAAGATTCAGTAATCAGATAAAGCTGGCAGCCACATTTCTTCAGGCTTCATACATCAAAGACACAGAACAACATTCTGAGTTATTTTAATGTCTGCTGAATAGAACATTTTGAATCTCCAGCTGAAAATAAATGTTTTGTGTCACAAGTCTGGATCTAATCTGTCCTAAGCCTTTTTGGCTGTCACCAAGCCACTTTTTCACAGATGAGAGGATGGATATAAAATAAATAACACATTCCAGCATGAAAAACAATTACCAAGAGGCTGATTTTGCTTCTGTTTGCACTGGTGAGAATTCATGCTTTATCTCAGTGAGCTCTTTTAAATCTAAGCACAGCCATACAGAGGCAGAAGAAAGTGCATCTCCTTCCTATTACAAACCCAGTTTTCAGGGACCGGTTTGCTCTTCTCATCTACTTGTGAGCATAAAGCCCAAAGGCAACAGACATGGAACACTTTTTACCTGAATTTGGCTGTCTCTGAGCTAAAATTTGCTTGAAGTTAGCTTGCTAATATAATTTTTTAGAACGTGGAGAAAAATAATACCTCATACTTCAGACACTTTTTTTAGATGGAATGAATCGACCTCTGAAGATGCCTAAGATGGAAGAATCACAAATCAAGCATTTAGATGGCAAAGTTAGAATGCTGCCAAGGTCATTCTTGTCATACTCTGCCAGTTACTTAATCAGGAGTTTCCAATGTCAGCAGTAAAAACCATGTCACTGCAGAATGCAGAAAGGTGGGGAAAAACAGAGGAATGAATAGAGCAATGCCTCTCAGCATAAGCTACAACTGATCTAACTTTGAAGTTGGATCTGACCTCAATGTGAGCCTTATTTGGAGCAGCAGGTTGGCCGAGATGGCTTCCAGAGGATTCCTCTCATTTGAGTCATTCTGTGCTTCTACAATATCACCGTTCAGGTTTACAAATCATGAAGATTACAGGACTGGATTATAATTTCAGTTTTCCATATAAACACAACATATCTCGGACTACACTACCAAGTATATAGAAATTAATTTCCGCAGTATTTTCAACAGTCATAGAAACATTACAGTCATAAATTGTTTATTGAAGCTACCAGTGAAATGTATCAAAGATAGCTGTCTGAGGCTACATGATCACCAGAACTGCATGCTGTAAAAAAGAAATAATTAAAATGAAGTTGAAACACATGGAAATAGACTCAAGGAACATATGTCAATAAAAACACAAAAATTTCAAAGAAATGTAAAAAAATGTATTTAAATTCACATACTTTCACTCACATGAAAATGTTTTACTGTAAACAACGGGTATTGCTCTCTCTTTGCAAAATGTAAAAGCTTTTTCTTCTGCAAAGGAAAAGGGATTAATCAAGCAAGACCTAAATTGTCATTGATCTCAAGTGGAACGATCCTGATAAAATATACCTGGAAACATGCACACAGGACTTCTGAGAAAACAGCTCACTGCTAAAACACTAGCCATGTTTGCTGCGTTAAGTAGTACTCATAAAATAAGTTAATCTTGTAAAGCTTGGAAAGTCAGAATGATAGCGTGACACAATGCAATAACTTCAGGAACAAGCAGGAAACAGACCCTATCTCTCGTGAGTTACGGTGGCTGACACAGAAAAGATAAATATATTTCCTCTTCCTTCAACTGTCTGCAATTAATAAGCCAGCAGTAGGATTGATGTCATGCTGCTTTTGGCCATCTAGAAGTCTCATGCCCCATCACAAAGTGATAGGATAGGGACTTTTTGCCCAATCAGCAAACTGATATCTCTAGATACATAGACTGTGTGCTGGTGACTATTTCCTGTCTTAGCTGCCTTAGTTAAGTGTCTAAAGCTGGCTGGGATGAGTCTGGGAAAAGGGAGCTGTATTTGAACACAAGGAAATGAACATACTTGTAAGCTCACAAACTCATCATTACCACAGTTGCTGCAGATCAAACTGGAATTATTCTCTCATATTTGCAGTTTAATCATACTATTTGAATTCTGGCATCTTAGATCCCATGCCTGCCCTTGCTTATACTTGCAGCAGGAGTACATATGCTATAGCAGGTATACTAATGTCCAGACACTTAAAAAATCTAAATCCTGGTATATCATTATTTAAGCCTAAAAGACTTATGCATGTTTTCACTACCTTTAGTGCGTACCTTAGAAATGGCCTGTGAACATTCAAAGATTAATAATATGTGTGTAAAAAACCATGATATCACAGTCATCCTAAGAAAACACTCATTTTGTGAAATTATTCAAAATTCCAGCTAAACAAATATGCTAAAAGTATTTTTAGTATTGAGGGTGGGGTGCATAATTCCCTTGGTTACATGGAATTACTGTCTCAAAACAAAACCGAAGTTGATTTTTCTATTATATTTCTTTCTAAAATCTATAGTAATATATCATTTCAGAAAAGTGACATTTATTTTCAAAACTGAAATTATAATAGCTGAGAAAATTATACCTTATTTCTACCATACAGCTTTAGTATCTCTGTGTTTTACTTTTCTTTAGCCTTCTATGAATACATTCTTACACATTTAGTGTTTCACTAAATGATTGAGATCACTCAATCACCAAGTGACTGAGATCAGGGTTAATAGCTTCATACAGACAAATGGATTCATCTCTGTTAATATCCTGAAGACTAACAAATTGCTAAGGAAACAAAATCGGTTGCTTAACATTTTCTCCCACAGCCTTTCCACTTTTCACAGGAATAACATGCTAACCATTTTGCCGTCTTTCTACAGATATACATGACTGGTGCAACGCATGGGTCTCTTCTGACTCAGTCGGTGTTGGAGACAGGGACAACTGCGTTTTCTTCTGTCTGTAATTCTAGCATCTGTTGAGGAAATTTTGGCCCTGGTGTGTTGCTTCATGCAGCACAGAAATCTACAAGAAGGGAAGGGATGGAGTATCTGAGGCATGAAATGGCAACCAGCTATCTACGGATACTACAGTGAGGGACTCCTTGGCTTTGGGCTGGGTGAAGGCATCCTGGCAGCACATCTTCAAATACAAAGAGTGAATGAGTACTCATTCCTTAGAATGAATCAAAAACACCACCTTTGGTCATAGGAAACCTATTTTTGTGGCACTGATGCCAAATAATCTAGAGAACTCGGTGTACTTACTGATAAGTGTTTTTTGATATGGGCACAACTTCTATGACCCTTTGGGCAATGGATGCTTTCATGGTGACACTATGTATTATCACTGCTAACCCTGGACAGTATGACTCTCCTTCACGTCTACGTGTCTACATTTCTGTCATGTACTACAGAACGCTATTCCTGCAGTAAGAGAAGTATAAAATAATTAATCAGTAGTCCTGAAAGACAAAGTGATGATGATGTGGAATTCAGGTAGAAAAAAAAGAATAGTCTTCAATATTTCTTTTCGAAGCAGATGATATTCTTATGCTGACTGATACAGGATCTAGGCTTGATGGTTAGATTGCATACTTTTACACTGTTGTTTTTTATATTCTGTGTGAAATTAATGTCTAAGTCTAACATTCTAATGAATTTTATCTCTATAAATTCAGTGTAAAAAACCATTTCAGCATCATTTATCCAGTAAATGAATGTTTTCTATAACTTCCTCTTATCAGATGGCCTGTGGTCTAAGGGAGAGGATCTGGGTAGAGGAAAAGCACATCTGTGAAAGAGCAAAGGGCATCTCCTGTGGGATCAGCTCTGCCCTTGGCAGAGACCAGGAGGAGCTGACAAGGATGGGGAAAGCTAAGCAGCCCCAAATCGTAAGATTGGGACTTTTTTGCTGGAAAGAAGTTGGTTTTAAAGCTGAGCTGAATACAATCATCATATTTAGGAAAGGTAAGGCAACTCAGTTGTGTTCAGTATGTCTGAGTGAAGTAATGAGCAAAGTAACTAGAGTGGGTTTTTTAGGATTTTTTTGAATTGTTATTTTTTTTTACAAAGAAAAATTTAATCCAAGATTAAAATATTATTATAAGGTGTCTGCCTGGTTACTGTGTCTCACTGATCTCAGTTTAAAAGAAATGAAACAGTGTTGTGAAAGATGGTCCAGCAGCTGCACAGTCACAGCTGGAGCTGGGTGGCACTGGTAGGGACAGGCCGTGCTGCCATGAGGACCAAGAGGCCGTACTGCCAAATCAGGATCCTGCTTATGAGCAAAACTTGGCTCTGATCTCACCAATGCCTGGAGGCAAAGAAGGAGGTACTGGACTTTCTGGTTGCAGATTTTGTTATAAGGAGATGACCAGGCACATAGTCAAGCTTGCTTAGACACCGAGAACTCAAACCTAGAGTAGAAATATCCTATTCTATTACACCAGATTTTGCTAAGGAGACCTCTAAGTAACATTTCCAAGGAAGCCTGAGAAAAACTTAATTAACTAGCTCTGGCTAGATTATGAATGCTGAGGTTCATAACAAAGGAGAAGTATCTATCTCATTGAACATTGTTCTCATTCTTTCAGGCTCCAGCCCTACCAAAGTTGACACACTTGTTTAGTTATTGAGTTAAACAGGACTGTTCAGCTAATTATAATACACCACAATTAAAAGTATCTGTAAAGGATCAGGCCCTGTGACAGTGAATTCCAAATTTATTCATGAACTCTGCATTTCAAAGAAGAGTCACAAGTCAATCATGGCACCTCTGGCCCGGTAAACGTTTAGTTAATCACACCAAATAGAACAACTCTGTGAGGAAAGACTGACAGCATCCTAATCCAGAACAGCCTGTAATCTGATGATTAAACCATGTAACTGGAAAATAGGATATGCTCGTGATTTTTCGTGGTCACAGCACAAGGCAGCACCTGTCCCCCTGACTACTCCAACAATTTTCTACCTGTTTTTGAAGATCGCTTCCTTAGTCACCTATTCATCTCCCTCACCCCATCGTTTTGGGATCAGGTCCTTCAGGTACCTCGGATTCTGCAATGCTCTATGCCTAGCAGGAATTGAGTGATTTAGGAACCAGAAGAGACTGGTTCCTGCACCTGAATTTCAATGAGAAGCCAATGGAATTTTGTATCTAAGTGCTTAAATCACTATTAAAAATGAGTGTTAATTGATTTGCTTCAAATAATTTGAAATATTCACATTTATTTAAAGAATTATACATCAGGACTTTATTGTTAACACATTTATTACCTTATTTTGCAGATCTTGGCCAAAGGAAAACAACTTTAAGAGTCAAGAACCTGTCAAGCAGCAGCTTTATTGACCAAGCCTTCAAAAGTAGTGAGAGCATTAAACATAATATTTTACTGGGAAGGGCTGGAAATGCAAAGTATTTTTGGCCTGATACAGTAAATCATTTTCCTCTTTGGTATGGCAAATAGAGGGACCACTATCAAAATAGATCATCCCTCAGGCTCATATATTCTGCTTTTTTAAAAAACATGTCCTTCTTCCTCAGGATGCATTTGAGTGTATATGAAAGGCAAACACAGATGAATCAGATTAATAGTATTGGAGCATGTCAGTTTGGGATTGTGTAAGGATCAGCGTTTGCCAATAGCTGGCCACAGTCAGAGTGAGAACATGAGGCTCACATTACCTCCATCCTCCCCTGAGCAGATACAAATCTCGGATGTGTCAAGTGTATGTTCAGTGCTGGTTAATCATAGGAAGAGCAGTTGCAGCGTCAGTCTCATGACTGACATCAGTACTGCACCAGCCAAGAAAAAATCTTTCTCTGCTCAGAATAGCACTTCACTCACTTCATTTTCAAATCATTTCTGGTACTGTCCTCCATATTAAATATTTTCATGGCTTCCTGAAAGCCTTATTTTTTATGCACCAGCTGAGACTGATTTCAGTCAAGTTTTTCTTTCAAGGTTATGCCAATGTCTATCGATTAAAGGGTTGCATAGGAACATCTGTTTTCAAATCTCTCACTTTTTTGTCTGTAACATATCTTCTGATATTTAATATATATGAACAACAAAACAAACATCAGAATATAAATTTAGGTAATACCACATCTGAGTATCAATCTTATTTAGCCATCCACATTGTGTGACACACTTACTTAGGTATATTGATAAATATACAGATAGTGGGGAGGAGAAAATTCAGGATAACCTGGATAAAACAGCAGTGAAACTTTTAGTGTTCCTGCTGATACGTTTTGGCTATTAACTGGCAAGAATACAGGCTCTTGAGTATGCAGATATTTGTAGAGCTATGCAAATATGTCAATCACACTTTAAACTGATTTAGACTTTTTTGACTTTTTTTTTAATTTTACCTTCTATAATTAAAACCAAGTATGTGTTTTTATTTTTTTATTTCACGACTATTTTGTAAATAAAAAAAAAATCTGAATGGATGTGGCATTTTAGTCTTTGTGCACCAAAAGATATTTTTAAAAAAACAAATTTGGTTTTCAAGATATTTTAGTAATCAGTTCAATATTCACAGCTCTGTTCCAAGATACACAAAACACAAGCTTTAAATGCAAACATTTCATTTAAGCATAAAAAGCCATCTCTTATCATTAAAAAAACTAAACTAGAAAAGAAAACAAGACAGTTAAAGATTTAATATTCTGCAACTATTTTGGTCTTGTAATGTGCGAAACAGACTCGTTAAATATGGCACACAAATTAAAGCTATAGATAAATATTAGTTGCTAGACTTGATTGTAAGTGAATGAATGGAAAATGCAACTTTAATTTGTTGTTTTCCAAGGAAACAATAATCACTTATTTATGTATTTCTATGCCAAATGACTCCTTTGAATACTAACCAGAGATTTTGATCTCTCCTAGTAGTTCAGAAAAGAAAGGATTTCATTACATATTACCTGTCTTCAAATCTTACCAAAACCAAAAAAAGAATGCTGATGTTAAAGAGCTGGGTTTGATAGCTAGGTTTTCTGTCTAGCTTACTAATGAAACAATTGCCACGGTGTCAGTCACAAGGCAAGATTGCCAACTTTGCTGTCCTTGAGGGGGAGTGTTTCAGGAAGAAAATGTGCACTCAGTTATGACTCTGAATATAAATCCCTCATACTTTATAGTGCAGCTCTGAAACCAAAGTTATTGAATATGTTCTGATACGACAGGGAAGAAATTGGGACACCAACACCTCAATTACCCAATTTTTCTGGAAGTCTTCCAGAACAAGTTTCCATGCTGATTGGGACCCAGAGCTTCTGGAGCTCTGCCTTAAATCCTTCCCCCTAGATCACCCAAGTACATCCCACTGGGTGAAAGACGTGTAATTCCCTTCTTCCATACAGCTGGAAACCCAGCAGAGAGGGAACAGGGAAATCAAGACCCAACAGTAAATACTAGTTCCTCTGATGACTGACTTAGTTGAGTACAGAGCAGAAAGATGAGTGTTCTGATTTGCATCACCTGCCTATGGTCTACTAGAGGTTTGTATCTGCTGGAAAGCACCCGGTCTGGTGAGACCATAGGCTTAATGTTAGAGAAGCAGAGCAGGACAGTACCTCTGTTTTCATGGAGTAGTGTCGTTTTCATCAGCACAGAAAGCTTGATCACTCAAAGCTTGATCACTCCTGTACAGAGACTAGCACTCTGAACCATCATGAGTAAGAGGCCAGTGGAGAAACAGTTTGGTGACAGCTTCAAAGTCCCAACTTGTCAGCTTTTAAACTTTAAAACTGCAGGCTGGTGATTTACAGTGACCATAATGGTAACATAAAAATGTTTTCAAGGACATTCTTGTTTGAAGAAAACAAATCTGAGACCTTCAGTCAGCGAAACTCTTCCCTTACTGACCCTAGTGTAACATTGCGGTTGATAACAATCTTTACCAAACAAGACTACAAGTTCAGTAATAAAACAGTCTTCAGTATGATCCCCGTCAGTACAGATGAAAGGCCAGAAACTCAGATTATATTCTATTCTATTTGTAGACTTTAACCCTAAAACAACAAACAATTAAAAAGTAATTTTAAAGGCAAATACCTCTACAGAAAAAGCTATAGTTACTTCCTAGATGTATTTGACAAAAGCCATTTAATCTGCTAAGTGTTGCAAGATTGGATGTTATTAAATATTTATAGGAAAGAAACACCTACAGTCTTATAAAAAGCACAGTATTTCTGTAATAATGTTAGAATGAAATATAATTGCTGGTTGGTAAACGATCCCTGTTAGTTCTTTACATTAATACTAAGGTAAACGACATTTTCAATAGGAATGTAAATGACAATCCAGAAGAGGTATGCAAAAATTGTCCCCTAGGAGTATCAGTTTACTTTTTGGATTGTTTCCAAAGCTCTCAAAATTCTTTGGAATTCTTTCTATTGATTTCAATAGGGTCAAGCCCCTAATACGTTAAATCATTCTACATGTTGTTGAACCTAATATTGCTCATTTGGTAGTTGCAGTATTTGCCTTGAAGATATGTTTCTGTATTATTTCCATCTTTTTATGCTCCTAGTTTTCTTTAAAAGTGCCATTTTTTGTCTAGCAATTTCATTGTTTTGTCATAGTTTCAGAAAACTGATGTAGACATTTTTTAATTAAGAAGGGCTCTTCTTGGCAGAGTACCATACCTTCATTCTTGTATAGTGTGTCACAGGTTCAGTGTCTGCCCAAATTAGTAGCAGTAATAATATAACTAAGAAAAACAAAACCATGTTCAGATAACTTAAAACACAATCAAACCTATCCATTAATTAAAACATGTCAATTACAAAACCAAGATTTGATATTCAACTTTTAAAGTTTTCTGACACGTGTGTCTAACTTTTCAAACTTAACATAGTATTAACTTTCATTTAGCTGTTTGCTCTTGTAAACTCATTAAAAGTTACATTGTCACTGTAAGGTTTTATTTTTCAATTATACTCATCTGGATATGAGTGCAAAAAATCTTTTACATGAAAAAAAAAATTAAACCACTTTTATTAAGGAAAGAGATACTTGGGAGACCAATGAACAGCTATTTGTCCACATAGGCATCAATATTCTATTTATGTTAATAAATTCATATGCATGTGTAAATCTAAGTATCATCAACTAAATTCTGACAAGTCCCAGATCGTGTTTCAGTGTCGAGCTGGGGCTTTGCAACACTGACAGTAAGAAGACATGGTGAAGTTCTGTCAGTGGCTGCTTGTGGTATTCTGGTCTTCTGGAGGAAAACCAGAGAGATTGTATCTCAACAACAAAATCTTTGGTCATGTGGTGTATACGTTGGAAACAGGGAGAAAGGGTAGTGTACATGGAACTATGATTGTTGCTTTGTCTTTGAGGTCGTATCTTCAACAGACAATGAAAGCATAGCTGGTCCAGTGCTTTATAAATTTCCAGAACTATTGTCATATTATAACTAGCGCAAAAGGGATTTTTCTTTCTCTTTAGGGTTGAAAATTCACCTGCTATTAAATCGTAAATACACATACCCATGAAGAGAAATTTGCCTCACTATGTTTAACATAGAGAACACTTCATCGGCATTTTAAATTTTGCCACGCTGTTTTTCTTGTAAGATACCCAGCATGCAAAAAACACCCTTCTGATCTATGTATATGAAACTACATTAACTTATTTAGATTAACAAAAATATGGGAGCTAAATCTCAGGCTTGATCGATACACAAAGTTATTCAATAGCTAACAAAAATAAAGCCTTTTGTATGAGACAGCCTAGAACACTAGCCAGATCTCCATTTAGGAAGTCTTTCTAAGAATTATGTTCCTCTAATACAAGAGGTAAGGACTATAATAGTTCAGCAATGTTTTTTTGAAATATGATTGGTAGTAGCATTAGCTCCCTGATGCCACAAACCTTTTATAATCATGTTCAACTTTAAATACATGAAAAAACTGTTGTCTTTATTGCTGCTCGTGAATTCTGGCCACACACTCAAAAATTTTGCTGTTGCAGGGTTGGTACCTTACAACTAAGGTTATCTGTCTGAATCTCCAAGTATGTGTAGCAGTGATTCAGGAACAGCAACACATGCCCAAAACCAAAAGCAGCATAATAGAATGTTTCTACTGTAAGTACAAGTACTGAAAGTCTAAGCTTAATTATATATCTAATTATCTACTTAAGCAATTAAAAAAATCTTAATCCAAGAACATGGAAATAAAAAAAATTACAAAAACCAACACAAGAAGAATAATGAATGTTTAATAATACATCTGAGTTTCTCAAATTCATTTTGAAGAGAAAGAACTGGGAAAGAGTTTACTTCTACAGCCTTGCAGTAGTGTATGACAGTAGTTGAAAGCCTCAAGGATGTGAGAAGAACAACGCTTCATTTTATAAACAATGTAACTAGAGGTAAATATTTGGTCACAGCTGTCAGTAGAGCATGGGATAATGCTTTAACCCTTTTGTTTTAATGTTTTTAGGTTTTCCAATCTATCCTGTACAAATACAGTTCTGCCACTAAGCACTACAAGGAAAACCCATAAATTACATGAATAAGGGGTGGGTTTGGATTTATAATACTAATAAACAAATATGAAGGACCAGCATTCAAACTCAAGCATTTCTTTACAATGCAGACCCTCTGCCCCAAAGGCCAAGCACACATTAACAGCCATACCACAGGTAGACCTGCTGTGATACTTACTAACCCAGACCATGATCTCTTCCAAACATGCATAAAAGCCACTCACATGGTATGTTTCAGTATGAAATGAGATAAAATAATCTTTGCCTACATCTCCCTAAAATGCTGAATCTGTTGTTCCTAACTTTTCTTGTTCTCATCTAGTAAAGTGGTCACCAAAACAGGTTATGACTCTTGCAATTTTAGAACTTGAAATAAGTATATTTTAAAAAAATAATATCACCAGTTTGGACAGTAGACCATGTAGGCAACTAATCAGAGCTATGTTAGCTAGTGTAAGTTTTTTACATATTATTCTTCCCTGCAATAGGTAATGAATAGTGGTAATACTAAATATTGCATATTGGTAAACAAATAATCACATTTTACCCAGAACTATAAATAAAGAGAGTGTGTGCTTGGGAAAACTTATTTTATTAGTATCTGAATGTCATAATGCTTTATAATAAGTATATTTTCCTTGTACAGTGATAAATGAAAGTTTAAAGAGAAGTTTTTACATTAGTCTATAATATCAATATGCTTGTATTTGAGTCACTGACTTTTTTTTCTCTTACAGAGACAAGAGTTCAGTCATAGCCAGCTGGCCAATCTTTTAAGCTACAATTCCACTGTGAGTAGTAAACTCTATATAAATGCTGTGCAAATTTTAGGGGGGCATAGGGAAGGATTTTATTCCAAGATAGAAAAATATGTAAGGCTTTTTTATTTCAATTAAACAATAAGTAACACAGTTGTGATGACACAATTTATGTTTGAAATACCTGTAAAATAATTATAGTAATTAAAATGTAATAGCAATCATATAGGATCCAGTTTACTAAAAAATTTATAGTATTGCATTATTGTAGTCTGGTGTCCACCTGTCCTGAGCAGTTATGTAGCAGGAACCTTGCTGTGAATTCTCTAAAATGTAATAAAATATTATTAGCACAGGGAATTCTGGACAGATGTCAAACTGGACCCAGCCTCTGCTGCTAAAGTGTTTCCTGTAGTTGAGCACCCAAGAGCTGGAGCTAAGGTGAGGCATTTAGACCTAAGATTTAAATCATGAAAAACCATGTGCCTCCACTGCTAATGTTCTGGGAAGCACTTGTATTTCCTATGTGCCAAAGTTGCTTCCAACACAGCTACCCAAATGTCCACGTATCTACCAAAGGCCCAGGTGCCCAGGAGTCCCAATGAGCCAAGACTTCATACCAACAAGCAGGATAGCCAGGTTTGAATGTGGTGCCTTCTAGGTTTTTGAAACTGTCTTGCAAAATGGAAGGCTACAGTGTCCATCATGTTTCATGATGGACACCTCAGAGTCCTGTTGTCCGAAATTGCTCTTCTGGGATAAAACAATGACATCATTAAGTTAGGTAAGGGCATGAAAATGGCTCTGTAGGTTATTGCATTCTCTTGGGCATAAGCCATTCTGTTCCACTGAATTTAGCTGAGTATCTTGCTTTCAGGGGACTGATTGGTTAATGAAATTATTG